>NW_020450696.1:129373-266287 GCF_003343035.1 Apteryx rowi | reverse complement strand
TGTCATTTCTTGGAATTGTGTTACATATTTCTTTCTTAATACAGTCGTCAATTATCCAGCCCTTTATGTCCAGCATAACTCATGCCATTATACCAGAATTTTTTCGTAGCTGTCTGTACACACTCTCAGAATATATCCCATTAAAGATGCCATTTACTACATTAAGGTATTAGGTTTTTAATTGCTTGCTGAATCAATAGTGTTGGGACATTTGGGGTTGCTGGCAGCATCTAGAAATATGAGCTTCAATTTTTCAAGCTAAAGGACTCAGATTTGACTTCATGAAGAAACCGTTGCTCCTAATGAAGGCCAGGCTGTAGAAACAAAAAACTTTGCCCCCAAAAACTTAAACTCTTTGACATTTTTATCCAGAATAAAAGGTTAAATTAGAAAGGTTACCTTAGCTCCTCTGATGACTTGAAATGTAATTAGCCCATTCCCCTCTACAGATCAGTTCTCACAGTGCTGGTTCCCTTGATTCAAGGTTTTCACCGAGGGGAAACGCTACTGTGTTTCATGGGCAAGGTAGTCCAAGCAGGGAAAGAATGGGAAGGCAAGGCAACCAAACTACGTCTCCCAGGAAGCATGACTTTACAAATAATTAGGGTTTTTTTTAGCTGGAATATTTTTATTATTTTTTCTTAACATGCTTTTTTTGGATGCAACATTTGAAAACTGTAAGTGAACCTTTATGAGGCCAACTGTAACCAGTGTTTGTACTGTGCATTGCATTAATGATATGCAGGGCTGAACACTTGGTACCAAAATACTAAATGAGGTTGACATTTACCAGACTTCTTAGCCCTGATGAGTTCCAGAACTACATAACCAAAGCAGGGTTTTGCTTCTACTATCATCCAATGCATACACCTGAATAGTCCCTTACCCGCTAAGCAAATAAAAATTTGCCACGCAAAGCAAAAGTATGGTCCCAGTCTACAAGTGTGGAATTATGTGTAAAATGGTAGACTGCATGTTAATTGTCAGTTAAAACTGATAAAATATACTCATTTTTATGCTTTTGATAGTCTGTTCTGCAATTCATATTTGTAATCTTTCCATCATCACCAATTATTGGCAAAGTTTGTTAGGTTTCTCTTCATCTTGAAGTTGTTTCTCCATGAAACTGGTTGAGCTCTGAGGCCTCTTTATTCTGGAATTTCAGTGCAACTTTCAGTGTAACTAACTGGAAGTTGAGGTGCACCGAGGCTAAGATAAATGCAAATCTGAAGGGAAAGCTAAAGCCATACTACTAGTATCTTCTAGATTAATTATCTATACTCACTGAAAGTATAACACTTTCCAGGGGAATTTTTTTTCTCTGAATAAATTTCTGTGACCTAAATGGATTATTCCTACATAGGAGATAAAGATTTTAGTGTTGGTCCAGCAATTTAGGAAAACGTATGTGTGTTTAAGTTTCTCTGAAGTGAGACCTTCAGAAAAGACCAGTTCTATCCAAATTGAACATTCAGGGCATTCACAATGACTGTAAAGTTTTATGTCATGAAGAGCAAAGGTCTGAGAAAGTTCAGGACCAAAAATCCAAGACTTAAAGAGCAAAAAATGAGAAACATGAAAAAGATTGTTCCACGGAGAGTCATTGACAGTCTACTTTTCCCTGACAGGAAGTACATCATTCTGGCAATAGTCATAGTTTCCGTCATAGTAACATAGTTTTAATATTGATGTGCAAGGTATGAAGTTATATAAGTTGTCAGATTTGCATTTCTCCCCTTCTTTTAAACTTACTTATTATTTTACTTATTGTTACAATAGTGTACATTTTTGTTCCTATTTGCTCCTTTCAAAGCTAGATTTCTATTTATGCATTTGTTTCTCATCAAAATCCCCCCCTAAGTCCACTGCTCAAATACAGCAGGTAGAATCCATTCATCATAGTAAAAAAATTAAAAATGAATATGAAAACTGCAGAATCCCTTCATTTTCAGTGTGGTTTGCATTTCTCTTCCTTATAGATAATCTGCACAAATAGCACTAGATTCTTTGTTGTTGAGCTATAAAATTTTTCGTGACAGAGCAGTGCAAAAATATTTAACAAAACATTAGAGGGGCTTTACCTACATCAGTCTCTCTGCCTGCAAGTGTTTTCCTCTATCTCATTAATCCAAATCGAGTTGCTTAAATCTTCTGGCTTCTCTGGAAGGTGCAAAGATTTCTTATGTTTCTTCCCTTTCATTTCATCAAATGTCTGCAATGCCATTCTGCTGTTTATACAGAAATAGCTAGCCTCATCAGGTAAGTTTATAACCTTAGTGTGATTGTAAAGCTGGTAATACTCAGAGTAAAATTTCCCATGAGACCCAGAGACCCAGTTTGTTACATAGTCTCCCAATTGTGAGGAAAAATGGAGAATAGATAGGGGAGCTAGTATTGCTCCAGTTTCTGAAGGTTCACTAACACATTTTTATAGTAAACTAATATAAATTGTTCACAGCAAATCTCTACACTAATTAGACATGATTTACACAGATGTATAGTCTTTGTATTCCAGTGTTGTAAGGTTGGCCTCATTTAGCTTATAGTTATTAATACATATTTTTAGCCTTATCAAGAATGCTACTCTTTCAGATATTCTGTTTACTGGATTTAGGAAGGATTTATTATATTTTGAAGTTGAGGATCAAACAAGATAATGTACAGTAATTAAAAAAAAAAAAACACTTAAAATATAGAAAGGTAAACTGCCTGAGTTACCACTTCAAAGGTATTTACACAATCCGTTTGTTCTTAAGCATGGGAACACCCAAGCATAATGGTGATTACAGGTTTAATGGATTATTTTGATTACTTATTTGAGAAAGTTCCCTGTTTTACATTACGTCGTCCAAAACTATTTAAATGTTGATTGAAATCTCTCAAATGGATGCATGGTAATCCCATTCCTTATTGTCTTCGTTGGTTTCTAATGACACATTGCTTAAAAATCAAAAAGAACAGGTTTAACTCTATTCATTCCTTACATCTCTCTGCTAAATATGCGCTCTTAGCTTGACATTAGTTGTGGCTGTCTCATGTTGCAAGTCAGTCTTTTAAGGACTGGGCTTTAAAAGGAAAAATATCCCATTGAAATTTCATTGCCTCAAACATACATTCAGACATTTCTATGGGGCTTCAAAACGAAGAAGAAAACATCCTTAAAGTAGGCACATCTCCTCAAAGTGATCATCCTGCAGCTACAACTTGCATGTGTTTTAGAACGGGATGTTTATTTTACGTGCCTGTGGTCTCTTTGTTACCCATTGTGACCTCTGAAATGGTAATATTAGAATCATTTACTGTTGTATTTTTAGCTGTTACTACACCCACAAGACTTTTTATTATCAGCAGGAGTAGAGGTATTAAAGAGATTTGTGGGTCTCAGAAGGCTCAAAGCACAGTAGGGATGAAATTACGAAATTATATTGTTATAAAATATATTTCTAAAACTGTGTGCAAAGGTTTAGTGTTAATGAAAGTAATTGATAGCAAATACTGATTTCTTTTTACATCACCAACAAAGCATTTTTTCTGTGTAATAATGAGCTTCTTTTTAGTAACAATAGGAAAAAAATGAGTCTCATGAATCATTTATGTGGCCTCATTCATTGCTATTATTACTTCTGCCATCAAATATTTGGGGAATTCAGCCCCTTTCTCTCTCTGTCTTTACATCTCACGTAATGGTCTTTCTGTGCTTTTCAGAAGGAAAATTGAACTTTCTTCTTTTTAATGTACAGAAAAGTACCAGATCTTCCATTCTGATTCTGAATAAATGTTCCCCTTTGCTGAAGCTTTTAACTGAAGGAAGCCATAAAAGATGAATAATTGCTAAAGGAGAAACAAGAGAGGGGAAGTAAAAACCCCATGTGCAGAAGGAATCCATTTTCTAAAGGTCAACACCTTCAGCACAGGATTTGCCTAAATTGGCCAATTCTGTAAGGTTTTAGCTATCAGTAATTCCATAATACTAAAAAGACTAAGAAAGTGCGTTGAAAGTGTCATGCCTGTGTAGTCAGTTTAATTACAAGTAGCATTGCATAATGCTTAGAGCAGACAATGAGTGTCAGAAGACTTTTCTTCTTTTTGACTTTGTCTAAAACTCATTGAGACAAGTAATTTAACCTTCACTGCTTAAAAGTAATCATCAATACATTTATCGCCTCTAGATTGATTCATGTGTTCTGCATGAGGCTGCATGTAGCGACTATTCAGAAACTGTCTACAACACATATCACACATTCTCTTCCACTGATTTTAAGAAATTAAGATTTTTCAGTGAAATGTCCTCTTCCACTCTAGTTCTGTCAAGGATGCTCCTCATCTTCATTATCTTCCAATTTAACGCAAACAGTTGTTCTTACAGCCAGGTTTTATTTCTAGTTTCTATCTTCTTGCATCCATTTTTTAACCTTTACTTTATATCTTCAGTACTTGGGAAATGATTTATGTGGTTGTGATCTGGAATCAGCTGAGGTTTTTCTTTTCTTTTCTTTTTTTTTCAACAAGCACCTTTTAACATTATAAGGCGGCTAACAGTGAGGCTTTCTCAGTGAGACACGCTGACCTCAGCCCACTACCCCAGACACCTAAAACATAGCACATGTTGGGAAGATAATCTCTGTGCTCAGGATATTTCTAAAATGGTGACCTATGAAGTTGGTTTAGTTTTAATTTGGTTTTGGTGAGATTAAACTTTGATAATTGCATCATTTTTCTTTTCTTTAAAATACACCTGTAATTTGAACAAAATGTATGATGTTCATTGATAAATACTTAGTATAACCTCCATATGCCTCAATTTCTCCATTTATAAAATGTTTATGATAATTTTTACATCCTTTGTACAGAGTTTTGAGATCTATGGATGAACAGTATTCTGTTGCCATCAAGAAGTGTTCTGATAATTAATGTTTTTGCCTAACTTTTTTTTAACCTGCAGAAACTAGATTCCAGCTATTCTCATGATAAATTATTTGGCATGTTTCAGATGAAATCCATTCCAATATAAGTTTCATGTCATTCTTATCAGCACTTTTAAATTAACTAATTATTTTAAATATTAAAAATAGGTGCATTTTTTCTAATAGTATAAGAAGAGTGATAGCAACAAATACTATCATGCTTTCTTGAATAAAATGTGACAACAAAGTCAGAATGTTGTCTTCTGTATGCAGAGACACACAGYAAGATCCTTCTAAGGCATGGCCTCATAACAGGCAAATAATGATGCAAAAAATTGTTAAACATCTAAATCTAGTCTAATGTCAACATTCTTGTTGCACTAAATATGAATTTCTTCTGTTTAATCAGACAAGTTGTTCAACTGTGTTGATCAAACATCACTGGGTGCAGTTTCATCTGTACTTTAAGTCCACACTGCCTTTGTCAGTAGAGGCCTTCCCCTTTCTATTATGTTGATTTGCCATCTAAACCGCTGTTGGTCACAAAGCCATGGTCTAGCTTAAAACTAATCTAGCTACAAAATTTTGAGTAAAATGTTTTTAGGTGGATGAATACCATGATCTGACTTCTTATGCAACTGTTTAAATGCTAGGTGCTGACACAAAAGTGTGTGTAGGAAAAAGGACTGCCCCTCTGTGCAGTGACAAGTCCATTCATTGCTTTAAATAGACTGTGAGCCAACACCTTTAGCAGGCAATGAGGGAGCCAGGTTGCTGGAGGCTTCTTCTTACCTATGTGGTAATTGTGCAAAAGGAGAAAAGTGATGGGGGGAGAGGGGAGGGAGTGCGGATCCCCAGAGCTAAAAGAAATTTTCTGTTCAAATGTTGAGATCATGTTTGCTGCTGCTGCTGCTTCTCCTTCTCTCCCCCCCCCCCCCAACTTCTTTTTTCTGTCTGCTTCAGGTTTGGTGTCTTCCATTAGAAACATGTTAGTCCCAAGATTAGTAATAACTGAAAACACGAAATGAAAGTTGTTTTCAGATATAGCAGTGAACTCTTTACCTCATAGTGTTTCACTGATGATTTTTCCTATAAACTATCACAGAATACACACTTTTAATCTATGATCTATTACTGAAGTGCTTTCTTAGTGGACTTATCTGAAGAAATTAACATTTCTATAGTAAATTACATTTATTTTTTCTATATAATGTATTCTATGTGATAATTCACATTTCATAACGAAGTATGGTCTGAACTAAGCAAAATATAATCACTGTGGAATAATGAATGAAAATGATATGAGTCTATAAAAATGCAGAAGTGATGCAATCACCATTTCTTTCCTTCATGACCAGTCTTCTAAAAATGAGGCCTGTTCTATTCCTTTAAAGCATAGTTCCAATAGCTATGCCCAACTCAGGAAACTTACAATACCATTCACATGTTTAAAAATTTCGTCCTGAAAAGTCAAATCATTCAAATCTGTAATTATACGTAGACCTTTTTTCTTCTCTTAGTCAGCCATTGCAGGCTGGACATAATATGTGAAGACACTGGATTTTCTGGAAAAATGCTCTGGAAAGCTGCCTTGCATTTCTGTTTTAAAGCATGATTCCTGTCTCCAAGCAAGAAGCAAACAGAGAAAGAGGTGAGCTCTGCAGCTGCCATTTTGAAAAACCTGTTCAAAGCTTGTTAAGAAAAGCTTGTTAACCAGAAGCCTGGGAAAACAAAAGAGAAGAAAATGAAAAGCTTTTGTGCTGCTGGGAGAAGTGTTTTGCCAAAAGACTGTGGCAACATACCCTCTACTCTGCTTGCACGGGCTTTCTGTGCACAACAAGCAGTAGCAGCAGAAGGTCCTGATGAGCTTGCTTGTGATTCTGAGTGACTCATTGGAAAGCAGATGAATGATTTTTAAGGTAGCAGTTTCCAGCATCTTAATCCTCCCACTGGTCTTCCAAAAACTCCTGTTGCCTTCACAACTGTGAGGAACCACAATTTACTTTGGGGCTGTGATTCTTATTCCAGAATAGGCCCTCCCAGAAACCAGCAGTATAGACATTAAGAATTTAGAGAACAAGCTATAAATTGCCTGGAATAGACATGTCATGAGATAGATGAAATGACCTGCAGCCTTAAGACACAAAAAGTCCCCAGACAGATCGGGTGCCCCATCAGACTATAGCATTCTACACATCATCCCTAATGAATATCCTAGGATATTCCCTATTCCTAGGATAGGGAATCCACCTCAGGACTAAATAAAATACAGGGCTCAGGAAAAGAAAAGAACTCTACAGATGGATGTTATCAAACTGCCAGCACTTAAAATAGCAGTCCTAGAAACCTGTGCAAGGATGAGTTCATTTTATTAAGGTCAGATAGGAAAGCAGAAATGCCTGTTAAAAGAGGTAAGAGACATCCAAAGTGAATAATACTGAAAAGATAAAACAATGACAGAAACAGCCAATATCCAGGTCATCTAGACTTTCACAACACAGACTGGGGCTGGACCTACTAGTTGTTAACTGTAGGTCCAGAATATGTCTTCCTAGAAGTTTTTCTGCAACAAAAACCAGATGCCCACACAAACTGCAGTGCTCTCAAAGCTTTCTTACAGTGTACAACCTGGCAAGCTTGCAGCGTGCACTGTTCTCTGTCCTTTGGGAGCTGCTGCCTTAGTGAGAAAGTGCTTAGAAGTGTGGCCCTATAACAGCTTCTTCTTTCACGCGTGAAGAATCATGGGAATTAATTCTGGTTGCAATGACCAGCCTACCTGCGGATACTTGAGGGTATTGTTATTCAAAACATATGGTCTGTGCTGTGCCCCAGTCACCAAATACAAATTTGGATTTCTTTGATATCAAGATTTGTTTACTATGGCTTCAAGATAGCCTGGGCTCTTTCTCATGGGACTGTGTGCTCCAGGACAGCAAAAGGGCATTCAGTCCCCAGAGAATTATGAGTAGATTAACACATTTCTCTTTGATTTAGAAAGAATTGAACCAGAGAAATTAACCCTACTAGAGAATATAAACATCTAATGATTCAACCTGCCTACCATTGTTTTACCCACAAATGACAACATACAAAATAATTCTACAAGAAGAAACCACAATCTCAAAATGCCTGCTAATTGCTCTTAAGCCACCCAAACACCTAGTTATATTAGTGTCTTTTGTTGTCATAACAATGGTTTGTACATGCATTCAACACTTCATACAGGCATTTGAATGTGCACCAGAAGGAAGATACTTGTGAAATACAAAGTTTTACAGGTAAAAGAGATATTTGTTCACTCTAATATAATATAGCCCTCTTTATGGAGTACCAGCAACCTTTTAACAGAGCTCAGTAATTTACTGATAAGATTGAAAGTGCCACAGAGAGTTTCACTAGCAAAATTCACTGTCAAAGGTGGCATTCAGTCATGAGCTCCAATAAATATAGGGTTTGCAATGAGGTCTCTAATTTTTGCAAGTTGTCAGTGCCTCAGTTTTATTCCTGACCTTACCTGAAAATGTGTGAACTTGTCTCAGGTTGGGGTATGAGTCCCTTCTGATTCTGGAACATGAGCAGCATGCACAGAATCAGCACTTCCCTGGAGTTCATTAAAGACATCACTCCTGTGGGCTGAGCTGCCATAACTCTGTTTTGCCCAGGGAAGTTTAAGGGTGGTGGGAGCAGCAGGTTTGAAACAGGCATCTCATTATTCTGAACCCTCCTCACACTGCTTCAGCACCCTGGTCCTCTCCCTCCATCTCTCATACCTTGCACTGTCTTGAAATTGTATGAGAATGCAGCACAGTGCACTCTGCAAATGATTCCAGGGAAATTGAACCTCGACTGAAATAGATACTGGTGTTACAGCCAAGGAAGGAAGGTTCAGAGCAAAAGGTGCAATTACAAATATGACTAAGCAGGCAGATTTATACTGAAGAAAGACCTGAGGAAAAAGGGTGGAGGGGAGCTTAAAAAGAATTAAGGAACAGCTGAGTGCTCCARAAATACAGTATTAACAATCTTTAGCAGCAGCAGCAACATTCATGTGCCAGAAACTCGGCTTCCTGTTATAGGACCCAGTTGCTATAGAAACTTACAACTGGGAGCTAAATAAAGTAATTTCTATGCTAGTGTTGGTGTCTGTAACTTCAGCACCTGATGCTAACCAAATTGTGCTCAATAAACAAATTTAAACTTTAAAAGCCTGCAATGAGTTCACAATGGTTTCTATACAACTGATTAATCTCAATTGATCTTGGCTTGGAACACAAGAATATAAGAAATCATAGGAACAGAAAAAAGACTACTTGAGACCAATATGCCTGCACCTTTTTCTTTCTTATCTGATTTTCTACTTCAACCATACACCTCTTTATCCCATCTTAACTTTTTTATTTTGAAACTATCTATTTCACTCCTCACCTCATTATTGAGCCTGATATCTCTGGTCCTCTTAGACAAATTAGTTCTTCTTCATTAACCTGCATTTGCTCTTGCATTGCTCTTTTATATAGCATTAAACATTTACTTCAAGATAGAAAATTTAGAAGCCATGTTAACAGCTGAGGGGCAAATCCTTCTTTCCAGATCTCCAATGCAGGGTCTTAGGGGTGAGAGGCAAAGACACAAGTTTGCAGAAGTCTATACAGGAAGCACATGCCATGGGAACTAGAAGAAACTCCCCTGTCCCAGTGTGCATAGGCTTCCTGTGGAGCAGAGCATAGGTAAATCTGGTGAATCTGGCATTCTAGGATTAGAGAAGCCTTCTTTTTAGAAAGGATGAATTACTGTTATTAATATTGTTGTAATGCTCTCTCAAGACACTGTACTGACTAGGAAACAAGAAATCATCCGAAGTGTTTCAAAATGCAGACTGTATTTCTGCTTAACATTAACAAGAAGTTCAGCTTATTAGAGTAGATAACATTGGTACTGCGAGTAGACATGGCCAATAGGTTTAAAACTGTTTAATAAGTATTATGTCATATGCTTGGATATCTCTGCAAAATCTGGGCATAATGGAAAGAGATGAAGTTTCAAAGGGCAGAGCCACAGCTGTGAATGCCCTCTCTTTGGTAACTTAGTAAAATTCCCTCCTTTCACATTCAAAGTGCCCACAGTACTCCATAAATAACATATGTGGAGGAAAGGGTTAAGTCACCTATGATCTATAGCACTTCTGGGGAAGGAAGGCAGAACAAGAACACAGCAGTGGTGGGAGGAGGAAGCTTTCCCTCATCCCCAGCAATGGTGAACACCAGCAAAAGTTGTCTTCTCCTTGAAAGAAGAGCTGAAGAGAACTCTTGGGAAAAGAGGTATGTAAATGCCAGAAGATTTAACTTCTACCTGGAATGTAGGGTGAAAATTAAAGGGAGGGAAAGATGAGTAGGAACAGCTAAGCAACTGCCCCAGGAGGCTGGTGGGGTTTCCAGAGCAAGCAAGTAGCTGAACTGCTGGGAAGAAGCCACAGCTGCCTCACCACAGCTCCCGGCGGCTGCCAGCATTCACTGGGACGAGAACTGTGGTGGTAGCTGCTGGCACACAGGTTGTCAGGGTGGCCTTGGGGACGGGCAGAAGCACTAGCAGCGCCGAAGGTCTGGGCAAGTTTCAGTGGAAGAGGCTCAGGGGAGACACCTCTTGTGGAGCCTGTCTGACAGATGGAGGGTTGGAGGCGCTGAAAGAGCGCACTGACCTCGGGTGAGTGGTGGCAGCTGGCCGGGCAGTCCAAGCCAGGTGGCCAGTGGCATGCAGATCACTCCTGGGCTTTGGCATGCAGCACGGACAGCTGTGGAGCGCGAGCTGCCTGGTGGCTTGCCCAGCAGCGGCCAGCAGGCAGCCGGGCCACCAGCCAAGTCTGCGGGTAGCAGGCTCCTGGCTGCAGCTAGAGAGAGAAGTCTAACTGGTAGAGCTACGTGAAGGACTGTGATGATTCATGGCTCGAGAAGATCTAGTCAGTAAAGTAGAGTAACCATATGTTTTGTCAGTGATTGTATAAACCAGGGGGCTCTAGGCATGAGGCCAAAGTCTTTGGAACAAATCTAGTGAATAAGGCGATGTTGAAACGTTTTTTTCAATAGGTATTTTTGTTCATCCAAATCAGTCTGGTGACAGCTTCATCTAAAATAACCTGGGCCTTTGGAAGAAGAGCTACACAGCTTGTATCTTTTCAGAAGCAATGTGTTTGGGATGTACATATATATATATGTCTATACATATTTTTTTTATATACACACACACACACACACAAGTATATAATATCCTAACAAGGGTAGTGGCTGCTTAAAACTGAATCCTACCCTCCCACTCCAAGGCCAGCCATTAAGGAGATTTTGAAGTAAATGCAGTCCAGCAAAGCCCTTGGCACTTGCTTCACACAAAAGATTTGTTTGCAACCCATTGATTTTAGGAAAGGTTAGCCACCAACTTGAGTTTCCACACGTGCTTAAATGCTCTGTTGAATAAGAATGAGCTGAAGTTCATACATGATATTAAGTACATACTTAACTGTTGCCACATTTAGGAGTATGCTTCTAAGTCTTTGGATATCAAAGGAGCTGACAAGGAGAAGATAGAGAGGTTTTATTGACTATTTAGTTCCTGTATGGAGGGACTTGCACCGGGGAAATCAAGTAGACAAGAAGGAGCAATATTCAGGATCCTAAAATGGGGAGGCTGGCCTTTCCAGGCACTTTATATTGTTAGTGATGAGATTTAGGCATCTCTAGAGAGAGGTTCAGAGCAGGACACTATCTGTGGGGGTAAACAAGTTATGTCTGTATCACTAGGGGGGTGTCGGAAAGCCCAGGGATTTTAGCCCCATAACTTAGGCATGTAAATATAGGGAATATAAATGCACCCTCTTCCTGGCTGAAACACAGAGACAATTTTCATTAGCTCTGAAGTGTAGGCTGAAAATGGGGAAGACTTGTAGTTTTTGGTCTGGCTAGACTATAGTAACAAGAAGGCATACTTAAGCCGTCAAGGAGGCTTTGAGTAGCTTGCTTTTAATGAACCATAATTTGGAAAAATCTTTTCTTTTCAAGAATTGGCACTCAATTCTGATCTCTGTTAGTCTTTATAATGACTAGCCTGTTTGCAGAAGTTTATATAACACTTGAATGGATACTTAACTACGGTGATACTGCTGCAAAGCTATGCATAACTGTTTTCATACAAGTGTTACTTTTTACCTTGCTATTTCCAGATGAAGAACTCCTTGTACAATCTACAAACATAGTGAGTCACAGCTGAACTTCCACACTTTTTTTGTCTTTACTATATACTTTGAAAATAAGAATACAAAATCCAAACTGAATGCCCTGAAAAACTGGAAAGCTGAATTTGTTTTCACCTTCTACTGCTTTACTTCCTGTCCTTTTTGCCCTGCCTATCATTGTCTCATCCTGTCCTTCCTGCAGGACTCTGCAATGTCGTTTAGTGAGTGGGGAGCAGCATTGCTTATTTCTTCTTTCCAAATATTTCTGGGAAATTTTGCTTGATTTTTTTCTCTCTTGTTTATTTCTTCTTTGTATATCTCTTCTGCCTGTGCGTATTACTTAAGATCTGTTGTAGAGAATATGTATTTTAATTCACATTCCTAATGTGTAAGTTCTGCCACATGAAGTATTTGTGCTACAGAGCATCATAAACTGCCCTGTGACCGTTCTCCCTTCTGGCAGGAACTGAGCTCCCAAACACTCACAAGAGCAGAAAGTTGCAAGCTGGTCTCTTCTCTGCCATGTATCTCAGGATCTGCCAAGCCTTCAGGCCTTCATTTCAAACCTGAAGTTGTCTTTTTTGATGAAGTTAGAAAGAAAGACAGAAACATTTCACTTCTGAAGATCCTGCTCAGGCTGTAAGCTTGCAATGAGTTTCACACCAGCATATTCCCATATTTGCAGAGACTGACTGGATTTGATGGGACCCTGCTGAAGCACRGAGTGACTTTGCCTGTAGAATTCTGTTGAAGAATAGATGGCCAGAAGCAGCCCGTAAGTGCATCATTGTCGCAGGGATGATCGTTTCATTTGGAAATGAACTGATTTTAAGAATTAGTATTTGCCCATAGATTTCAAAAATAGGCAGGCCAAAACCAAGGATTCTCATTATTTGTTCCTGTCTCTGATTTCTGATATTAGTCCTATCTTATTGTTCTTGGTTACTAATCTAAACAAAGTGAATAAAAAGAAATTATGTGATTAAAATAAATTATGGCTCAGAACTTGCTAAGACTTACACATCCACTTAATTTTATATGCACAAAAGGTCATTGCACTGATTACTTACAGCACATAAAATTTAGCATGTGCATAATTATTTCCAGGATCAGTGCATACCGGGTCATCTTTCAATGCACAGGTAACTTAATGAGGGATCAGAACTTAACAACCTAAATCTGAATTCCTCTGAAATCTGGGATTTCAAAATGTAAATCTAAGGTTTTGCAGGTTGCCAATAATACTTGCTGTCTAACTTTCAACAGAAAAGTCTAGCTAAGCATTTTAATATGTTCGTTTTCTTGGTATTAGTTTTCACAATAGTCTGATGTGTCTAAGCACATTTTTCCTCAGAGAAGTTATTGAGATGATATTTTGGGGACATAAAATTTATCTAGAAAACATACTTATTTCAGTGGGAAGATAGTAGGAAGTTGTTAGCTGTTAGTGGGAAGAGTTTCTCTGTTTCTTGTGTCACATCATCTTTTGTTATTTTTGCATCTCAGCCCAGTTTTCTGTATGTTCATGACAGAAACAAGAGTGATTTGTGAATTTCTTCTATATGTTTAACCAACTGTGATTTTTCCTCTTTTTAAATCTTGTGTGCCATTTAACTTGGAAGAAACTTACATCGCTGAAAAATAATAGTGAGAAAGTATTTGCTGACTGAGGGCCTTATAAACTCTTTATGTCTCTAAGAGGCAAATTGGACTGACAGTTTCCTTTCCCAGCCAGGCCAGTGATGAGGCAACTGGCAGCAGCTGTTAAAGGGAGAAAGGTTGGCCTGGAATCTGCTTCCATGGGAGCAGCAGCAAGAAATRTCTTGCTGGGGTGCAGGAGGCTGCTGCAGCTTGGGGTGCTGGGAGTGCTTTGGTAGATGGCTGGTCAGGAAGCATGCAAGTGCAAGGAGGTAAGGTTGTCATGGTTTGTTTTCCTTGAGTTATGTTATTAGTGAGCTATCACTTTTTTGATGTGTATCTGTGCTGAGGGTTACTTGTAATCCATAACTTTGCTTTTTAAAGAAGTTCATGAGCATATTCCCTGTGGAAGGGGAGCCTTTCTTTTAATGTGTGTGTGTGTGGGGGGGGGGGGGTTGTTTTGTTTTCTTTTTGTTTTTCTTTTCCTGTAAGGGTAGCCTTTCTGCTCAACTGATATTTATTTCATTCTTGATTTCAGTTTTGGCAGACTTCTGAATTTTGTATTTCAATGGCAATGGTGGAGAAAGAGGTGAGAGAGATTATCCCTAATTCTAAAAAAAAAAAAAGGGGGGGGGGAGGGAACCCAGCTTATGCTTTAAAACAGCTAGTTATTCCAGTGCAAAAATGCACTAACTCTCTTAGAAAGAAAGAGGTAAATTGTCCAGAGAGGTGACTATTGGAGCCTGGATTTGAATTCATGAGCATTGAATCATAAACTATTCTGGCTCTTTCTAGCTCTAAAAATAAAGTTTACCTTTCTTGAAGTCAGTGTACCCTTCCTCCATTGACAATGACTATTGCGTTACAGTGATTCAATGAAAGTGAGTACATCTCTAGGAAATTCAGAGCTCTCTGAAACTGAGTCAAGGCCTCTCTACCTGTATTTTGATAAAGATCCCTAGTCAGTGTCTATATGTATGTTATGGATGTAGTCTACTTTCTCAAAAGCCAGTGAAAATCATTTAAATACATACATATGTATATATTTTAAAGAAAACACAAATGACTGTAATAACTGTAAGTAACAGTATGAAGCTCTAACTCTCTGAAGAGCTTTGGATAAAGCTTGTGTTCTGGAGGTTATTGCAACTGCAAAGAGGGGGGAAAAATAAAAAGGAAAAATTAAGTAGCTGTAAAGGTGGTAGCAGAGATGTGGGGGGAAAAAAAAAAAGAAAACTGCCTAATCTAGATAGAAGCAAGTATGGGTCAGAGAGGCCCCCCAAAATTATCCACAGTAATTATCCATTACTGTGAGAGTAAACTTTATACTTTGCAAAGGAAACCTCATCTGAGGCAGCAGAATGGGCAACTGGGAGAAAGGTGATAATTGTCCTGCCATTTCATTACAAGATCAAAAGTAACTAAGGCCAGGAGTGGATGGATTACCTAAAGGATTTAGAAGGTATCTATGCACAAGATTGCTCAGGAGGCAGATTTTAATAGGACAAGTAGGATATAGCTGAAAATAATAAGCTATGATGTTGATTATCATATTGAGAATATTTCATGTGGCTGATCAATGAGCTAAGAAACATGGGAATAGAATAACGTAAATCTAGAACTATTTCATATGGAAAGCTGGCAGATGGGGACATAGCATCAAGAGCAATAGTAATGCAACAGATGAGGACTTAAACTGGAACCTGACTAGCACTGATGCAGTTGCCCAGTCTCATCAAGGGGAAAATGGGGAAAATCCATGTTTCTTGCAGGATCTAAATCAGCCAAGGATGAAAATGTATGGGGCAAATCAAATAGTAAAGACAGGACTACAGTTAGATCTGAGACTGATAAGGGATACCATGCTTGTGGCTATTTAATATGAGTGAATCAATACTAAACATACCTGATTATCAGAGCATTTGAATGCCTAAGGTTCTTAGTAGGTAAGTGGATGTGAAACAGGCCTACAAAGCGTAGCAGATTTTTATCATTATATCTATTAACACAGTGAACAAAATGAAGAAAAAGGGGGGAATATAACTTTAATCTTAATATTTCCTAAAATCCTCATGTAGACTAGGGAATAAAAAGCAGGTTTTAAAACTTTACAAGGCAAACACCTATGTTCACAGACAGGTACAGTAATTTCCCTGAAGGCCTGAGTAATGCATGAAGTACTGAAGGACTGTATTTTACACTACATGGTAACTTTTGCATATGCCCACCCATAGTTTCTGTTCACAGGAAAGAGAAACTTGGTTTTGAACAGTATGCTACCCTAGAAAATCCCTACAGACAGCCCAACTGAGATGTTAATTTTCCTTTCAAGAGCCCTAGGCTTGCCATTGACCTTAGGAGAGTACTGGACAGCAACAACAAACATTGAGGCAGATTGCTGAGATGTTCTGCTCTGCTAACCAAAATACCAGGAGAAGTAACAACATTTTTTTGTGTTATCAATACTCATTAGGGTTATTACAAAGCAACAAAACAATGACAGAGAATAGAATGCATACCATTGCTTACAAGAAACAAGATGTTAAAACTATGTCAAATAAATGTAGTTAAGGAATATGAATAAGGTGCACCAGCAGTCATGTTGTAGCTYTCTTATCTGGGACCTTGAACATGAGGTATGAATCTGAAGGGCATTAAGTGAGTTCAAACATACTAAGTGAGGTTCTCCAATTCCTATGCACTGCAGCTACAGGCAGACAGCACAAGATATCGAAGCTGAGGCTCAAAGAGCATCTTTCTCCTAGATGGATATTGCTTGATTCCTGACAGAGCAGGGAAAGTTCTGTCTCTTCTTACACATTTACAAGCCCTGTACAGCTTGTCAAGCCAATAAAGTCTCATTGAACTGAAACTGCCTTCTAATTATGGTGTATGACAATACCTGTATAAATTCATTGCCTTCAATAGAATTGAAGAGGTGGAACTGATTGAAGTTAGTGAGGAATCTGGTAAACAATGCTCAAGAAGGAATAGGATTCAGCGCCCTCACTCTTAGTTCAGTTGTTTGCACAGAGCTAATGAGAACAAAAYCTACTGAAGCGCTTTGTATGATATGAATGGCTATGAAATCCTGCTGAATACAAAGATGCCATTGTATAAAGACAGGCTTCAGAGTAAAAGTGCGTACTTGTACAGTTAAAATCTTCTCAACACTTCCCTTTTCTGAGACTTTTTTTTAATTTTATCTTTTTAAACCTAGCTTTTTTATTGGTTACAATTCTGTCATGATGCTGCTCCGTTAGTATGACAGCTGAGGTTTCAATCCACACAAAATGGAATTCATTACTTATTGCTTCTTTTGTATTTTCATCTGACTTTTTATTTCCTGTCTTTGTTTTGGGCTTTTTTTATTAACGTTCTTATGTTTTTAGTCCCTGATGAATGCTCTACATTTTTTCTATTAAAGATGCAGCATGTTTGATGGCAGATTTTATGTAAAGAGTAACATGTCAAGACATCTTACATAAAGTGATAGATAACAGCATATCAACAAACTTATCAAGTTTATCTGAATTCATATTTAAAAATGCCAAGTGTACTTTCAACTCTTCTCGCAAGTCTTTTGAATTTCATTACTATGCAGCCTTGAGGGAGTTTGGAGATGTGAAGCAGAAGTAATTAGCTACTTCTTTAAAGGAAATCTGCCCTTGCTGACAAAATATGAGCCAAGACCATTATGATTCTTGCAGTGTTTAGCACATGGAAATGATTCCACAATTCAGAGAGTGGGCCTCTCTGCAACTACATTTGAAAATGTTCAAAATCAAAAAGTGATTGAGGATTTGCTCCCAACATAATGATGTAACCCTGACATCACAATGAAGTATGTTTCTCACTACAAATAAAATTAGATAAATGAACTCTTAAGGACTTCTGTCCCTACATATTTCTTGGCCTACACATGGTTGGAATGTACTGTTAAAATCATGGCATAAAGGGGATGGAAAATAATAGTGTTTGCAGGCTCCTTACTGCTGTTTTATCAGTGGAAAATTAATAAAAAACATACTTGGTATTTGATATTCATGTCAAGTTCACCTAGTCATCTGAGAGAGCTGGATTTTTTGCTTTCATCTACAGAAACTAACTTCCTTTCTCTTGAGATCTGCTTCTAAATAGATACTGAAGGGGGATGTTTTGGGAACCTTAGTCTAAAAGGATATTGCCAAGCACATGAGCTGAAAGAATCTCTTTCTAGGACTGCTGTGAACTTCTACTGTTTCTGATGGCTCAGATTGTAGCCTCCCATAGGATAGCAGAACTGAAAACTCTCAGCCTTGCAGTTGTAACTAGGGTGTCACGTGCTAGGTGTCAATTGAAGTATGCTGGATCCATACTTTTATAACTGAGGAGTAATTGGCACAATTTGATCAGTCTGTACATTTAGTATTTTCCTTCCATTTATTAAAGGACAGAAGAGTAGTTTTTCTCATTTATTTATTTATTTATTTATTAGTCCTTTTGCATTGCTCATTGGTGTTCTCTCCTGTATTTGCTTCAAAAGATGCACTGTTAATATTTTCACCCCTGAAATCCTGATGTTTGGTTTAATTTGTCTTTAGAAAMCCTTTAGAAGTAAGGCACTGCACATATGTGCATGTTGCTAAGTGCTTCACATTGGGAAAAAAAGTGCATAATTCAACATCAGACTGCATGGTAAAATGAAACCAGTTTTAGACCAGCTAAAATAATTACACGTAGATTTTTGACTTGCCAAATTTGGCCTGGTGCAGCTGATGTTCACTGTTACTTTCCTATGGGTCAGTAGAATTTCCAAAACTCCTATGAGAGGTGCATTGAAAAACTTGTGTGGCTAAAGTAAAACTGTGTGTTATCAGTACTTAAGTAACACACAAGTGTTACACACAGTACGCATGTACACATCAGTACATGTGAGTGCAGTGGTAATACTCATTCTGAATGCACATCAGACAGAAAAGTAAAATATTTCTGCAGGTCTCCTTTTACAACCACATGTGGCCATCTTGTCAGTTTTCTCATGACACTGATTACTTGTATGTCCACCAAAATTGTTATGATCATTGGAAAAGTGTGTAAAATGATCCTATCAATGACAGGTTAGAATGGAGCAAGCAGATTATTTGAGTATAGGGGATCCTCTTCTTCTAAAAGTACCTTTACAAATTTTCCAATAGTCTGTCCTATTCACTCTGTTCAGATAACTTCTTCATTTCCTCCCTCTGCTCTCTGTCTGTGGTTACTATCTCCTGCTGAATGTTATTTTACTAAAAGCCTACTCTGAGTGATGTTACCATAAAAGCCCTTCATCTTCCATTGGTGTTGATCTTGTAACTTCATAAATCTAAGATGACTGTGGTCTTCAGTGGGGCTGCCTGTATCTTTGAAGTGAACCTTACTCACTAGTTAGAGGAATGTTGATGCCAACATAATTAATTCTGGGCACCATGCGGCATCAAGCTGCTTAATTCTAAGGAACTTGAGTCACATGCCTGTCACAGGGTTGTTTTTTTATTTTCCTTGTCAATCATTTCCTAAAACAGCAGTACTCTCTTTCATAATATTTTCATTTATTCTGGTTATATATCATATAGTCTGATATTATGCTTTGACTGAATTGTACTTAAATATGAGAGGGTAACACCTTGAAAATCACATTTTCAGAAGCAGCTTAGAGCACATCTACAGTAAATACTAAAGAACTATAACAGAAGCTGTGGCCTAGTTCTAAAGTATGGTGCATGTGTATGTATGCCTGTATCCTTAGATACACATAATATTGGTACTGTCAGTTCACAGTAGTATGCTGCAGGACCTGCTTGAGTCCAGGAAGCACGGTAACCACCTTAGCGTGGCGTTGCACCTAACCCAGTGATGTCTACCTCACAGCAGGGCTTCCTGCTTTCAGCCCCTGGCATATCTTGGCCACAGGCAATTTTAGCATCACGCTCTACTGTGTAGCTGTACAAACGTACAGTCTGCGCACTATGGCATGGTCATGTGTTTTGGGCTCATGGATCCCTCACCTAAGCTAATACACTACTTCTGGAAGCATGCCACGTTGTGGAAGTCATGATCAGGGGGATGTCCTGGCAATCGTTACGTCAGTAACCAAATAAGGCTATGACAGAAAAGGCCGGGAGTGTAATCTCTCTTGTAGACAAAATGCAAGGTTCTTTTAAGGTTGTACTAATGTAGAGAAAAGCTATGTGACCCTCCTATTTTAAGACCACTGGTTTCCAAATTGTAATCATTCCTGCACAAGGTCATGAGGACAAGTTGCATTGCTAGAAATGAGAGCAGTCAGAGAGCAAACTTGCTGGAGTTAACAGAAGTCTAGGACATACCATAATCATCCTGCCATGAATGCAGAGCCCTTTGAAGTCAGTAAGGCATTTATTTTTATTTTGGTGGTCCATTTTATTAAGTGCTGTTTCCATCATTCTTTCTATTAGAAGCACCCAAGATTTAAGCATTTTGAACACTTTTTTTTTTTTTTCCAAAATGTCTGTCAAAATTTCACATAACAAATGTTATTTTACCAAGCTTTAGGTTTTTGGGAAGAAAATTGGGAAGGTTGTGAAAGCTTTCACAAAGATGAGCTTAGCATTTAAACCACTACTAGGTGCAAATGTAGCTGGCTCAGTTCAGAGGAAGGGGGGAAGACTGATGCTCTACTTCCTTTGCAGTGTTGAACAGGACATAAACAGGTTGTACATAGAATAATTTAGGCTGGAAGGGACCTCTGGAGATCACCTGGGCCAATTCAACACTCAAAACASAGCCTAGCTGGCAGACCATGACCATTCATATCCCTATATATCCACTTTAACTTCTCAAACCTGATTTCCTCTTTGGGAGGCTGGGACAGAACTCACGATGGACTTCTCACTGCAGTTTACAACTTCATGAGTGCATACCACAATAAATAGTGATCTGGGGATTGTAAGCTCTGCATTGGTTTGTCCAATGGTGATATTCCTTGTAGGGTGTGCCACAGGCTCACTGCTTACATCTCAGAAGATGAAGTTTGAGAACTAAGATACTGAGATGGTGACTCTGCCACTGAGTTCTACTACTCCTTCATATCTGTGTTTGGATGGTGGCATTCTCCTTAAAACCTTATACTCTTGGGTTTTTTTCTTCTTAAAAGATTTATATGGAGCACTAATCTGTGATTCCACCCTGCTTTGATGAATGTATACTGACTGCAGGAAGCTAATTCTGGCACCCAGGTGCTCATTTCCTAGCACAGGAGAAATACTCTTATATGGCAGATAACAGCCATTTCTTTCTGAACTCCCTTTAACTGACTTTCTTATGTGTACATATATTTTACTTGGAAGATGTGATTAGTAGCAGTGTTAAACTCCTCTAAAACCTTGAACTGTGTGGACTCCTTTAAACAAGGATTAATCCATTAAACAAGGAGCATCTCTCATATGAAGAAAGACTGAGAGAGCTGGGACTGTTCAGCCTGGAGAAAAGAAGGCTGATAGGCCAGTGCTGGTCATGTGGGTGGAGTTTTTATTTGTGATGTCACTTGTGACTCAGTGCCTGATAGGGCAGTGCTGGTCCTGTGGGTGCAGGTTTTTTTTGTGAGGTCAAGTGTGTCTCAGTGCCTGATAGGGCAGTGCTGGTCACATGAATGCAGTTTGTGGTTGTGATGTCACTTGTGGCTCAGTGCCTGATAGGCCAGTGCTGGGGGGATCTTAATGCATATATGAGTCTGAAGGGAGGGTGTAGAGAGGATGGGACCAGACTCTTCTTCAGTGGTGCCCAGCAACAGGACAAGAGGCAACAGGCACAAACTGAAACACAGACAATTCCATCTGAACATGAGGAAAAACKTCTTCACTGTGAGGGTGACAGAGCACTGGAACAGGTTGCCCAGAGAGGTTGTGGAGTCTCCTTCCTCGGAGGTATTCAAAACCCACCTGGACGCGATCCTGTGCAACGTGCTCCAGATGACCCTGCTTGAGCAGGGGGGCTGGACTAGATGATCTCCAGAGGTCCCTTCAACCTCAACCATTCTGTGAAGTTTCTAATTCTTTACCTCCCCTCCCCCCACACCCATTTTCAAAGCTGCAGTGTGGCATTATGTGTGTTAGATATCAATTCACTATATTAGTGTGGAATCTCTCAAATACAGATTTATTATTTATATGAAATCTGAGTTGCTCTGGCTTCTCAGAGAGGTGGTTCAGTCTATTAAGTTTTACTTTTGCAGTATGAAGTTCAATTTATTGAAGCAACTGTTTAAGTCATCTAATGGTGTCATGCGCTTAACTTGATAGGCTGTTTGTCTTGTTCTTAATGAATCTTTGATCAGTATATACCTAGTTCGCGAGCTGGTTGTGTTTTACTGTCCACGGGAGGGGGTAGGAGGGGAAAGGAATAAGGGCTTAATTTAAAAAGGTCAAAATGGTAAACAAATTTAAAAGGGTCAATGTACTTCAGAGTGTAAAACAATGTCAGATCATGGAAAGATCTCCTTGATCCTAATTCTCTGCTGCACATAAAAGTGTCAGTGCTTCTTATGCTTTCCTGATGCTAACAAAGCAAGACAAGAGCTGACTTGTGAGACTGGGCTCTGCTGTTATAGACTCCCTCCTTTTCCAGCAGAATGTTTCAGTGTGTCACAGTATATAAATAGCCCTTAGAGAGCAATAGCACACAGTTGTGCTGCTTGCTATATGCATAGCAGAGCCAATTAGAAGTGATGAGTCTATTTGGTGGCTTTGATTTGGCAAGATGTATTTGGGTTTTTTTYACCTGTGTTCTGCAGTACATGTGTACTGTCCACGTGAAAGACATAACTTTAATATCAGAAAATCAGAAATTGCTTGTAGTGTGAAGTAAAGATTTTTGCTTTTAGTTGTTATTTCGGGGCCCAATAGAACAATCCTATTGAAGGCAAATGACAAACTAAGTATTTGCGGTATTTGGCCTTGAAAGACCGGGGGGGGGGGTACGTTTATAAGGGAGTGTGGGTTTTGTGTGTAGCTGACTTGTTTGTTTTTTAATAAAAACGGTTTTCTCAAAGAGCTCCCTAATCTGTGCATTTAGCTAGCTCTGCAATAACAAGCATTGTTGAAATGTTTTTGGCCAGCAAACAAATTCCATGCTGATTTTGAGGCAAGATCAATTAAAACAAATAAATGTTTTTGCTTTCTAGGGAAGTTTTGCTTCAGAAATGAAACAAATTTTGTCCTACTCCAAAGCATAAACAGACTACTGACAGTTTTCCTTTGAGAACAAGTAACTCATGGAATCTGGGTAGAAATGTTTGGTTTATGTGTAAATCTTGTATTATTGCTGCTCTACAACTAGTGTTAGTAGTCCCATTAGCTTAATTACTCTTGATTTCAGAGAATCTGCTTATGTTTAGAATTCCCCATTAGTGTAAAGCAGGCCTGAAGCAAAGAACTCAAACAAGAATTAAGAGCCATAAAAGAGAAAATTGCAATTGACTCCTTTTATATATACACATGCATGTGCTTTTTGCAATGGGTACTTTACAGCTTAACCCACAGTGTTGGCTTTTGCAGTATGCTATCCTAAGTACACTTTGCTGTGCAGCCCTGTGGTTTAGCTTGGAATGTCATGCTTTATCTCGAGGTCCATCATGCCAAAAGAGTTCCTCTTGCAGTACTCTATAAGGCCATTAATAAATGCACTCAAGACTAGTTAGATAATATTGTTAAACTGTTTCTGAGGRACACAGAATTGGGGAACCGTACCAATGCTGTAACTTCAAAAAAACAAAAGTCTTTCCACCTGGGAGCAAGCTTAAGGCACAAATGATCATCTCTTCACAATAATATGTCTTTTCTTCTTCCTGTCTTTTCTTACCTATGTATATTTAACTACTGCTATATTTAATTGGGTTGTAAGCTTGTCCGTGTGGGAACCCAACATGCTTATGTTGTATGCAGCACAGTGGGTATCTCATCCCTGTTGGAGTATCAATACTGGTAAAATAAAGAGTTTCTTTCTGCCACTGTAACTCATAGCCAGTTTATTAACAGCACTGTTTCCACCTTTTTTGTAAAGATAGAAGTAGTTGATTTAGCACCAAAGTGTGCCAGCAGACTGTGACAAGAGGTTGATAACAGTGGGAGAGTATTTGAGGGAAGATTTCCTCTCGGGCAGTACGGGTACAAAGAGTACCCTTGCTCAGGGACTCGGTCCGCAGCTTGTCAGCTGGCAGGGCAGAGCAGGGGGAGGCTGGGCGTGTGTGCTGCTCCACTAGCAGAGGGATGGGATCTGCAACTACAGCAGCAGCGGTGGTGGAACAAAAATAGGTAACCTTATCAACAGAGCAAATGCATCACTTGGAAAAATCTTTCATCTGTGTAAAGGAAAGCAGGGTTTTTGTCTTAAGTAGCAATTATGCATAGCTTTTCTTCCTTCTCCCAGTCCCAGTAACTGAAGCTATATCAATATATAAGCAAGGTACCATAAAACTCGTGTGTAACTTGGGGGCAGCTACCTGGCATTTGATAAGATGAATGCATGTGCTAGTTAGTRGAAAGAAGAACTGAGAAAAAGCCAGGCCATCAGTACATAATACAGCATGTTCGTATGTTTTGCAACATGATGATACTTTTGATTCTGTGAAGAGACAGCTTCTAGTAATCCTATCAATAGGTTTAGTCTAAACTAGACTTTAGTCTCTTTAGACTTTAAGTCTAGTTTCCTGATTTATTGTATCCATCTCCTATTGTCTTGACTTTCTTTTGTTACTCTTGTTCTGCAGAGTAGTGCTCCATAGCATAACTTAATCTAAGGAACAGAGGAGTTCATTTAAGTTTCCAGTCCTGGAAGCAAGCACCTTTGCTTTGGGTCAGGGCTCATTTGAAAATAGAAGTCCAAATAATGTTAAGAGGACAGGAGCTGCTCGTGTATCTTGTGGAATATAAACTGGAACGCAGGTCCAGAGAAGCTCGTAAGAATACAATATCACCTTGGACTCAGCCTTAAGAATTTCAGATGTACCCAACTATTTGAAAAATGAAGCTCTGAGAGAGCAACTCAGCTTCCAAAATATTGCCTTCTTCTCTGAGACTATCATAAAGATCACGTGCACATGATGTGAGACATATATGTATACACGCATATACACTGAGACCACTATTTCAGTTCTCATAGGGCTTACTGGCTGGTACTGACTCTGGTTACTCTGTAGTTGATCTGGACCTGTCCCCTGCAGAAGAATAACTAAAAGGCTGGCTACCTGTAGCCACACACTTCTGTAAACATGCCAAGGAGCAGAGAGAATTATACTCTCCTGAGTTCCATATAGCTGCAGTTAAATATCTGTTGGTATCCAAGCAAGCTAGCTGGCGGTCCTTAGATAGCCCTGTGTAGTCCTTGGTATTACAGCCACTTCTGTGGCTACAGAATGATATATCCACTGATCATATGTCTTCTCTTATTGCAGACTTGTGAACTGTTGAATAAACTGGTAATCTTCTGTAGGAAGGGAAAAGGAAGGGGGCACAGAACTGGTCTGATAAGAATGGACATTTACTGAGGGTATATGGTTGTCTGTGGTGTATATATGTTGCTATAAAATTAGATCACACCATCATAAAGAAAACTGAGGATGTTGGGGGGGGGGGAAATCCAATTTTTAGATTTTCTTTCCTTACAAATTAAGGATGAATATGTATGTAAAGATTTGCTGGAAACTCATGATTCTTTGAGAGGTAGTGGTCATAAAGACAGAAGCACTTTACTGTGCTGTGAAGAGCCCCAGAGCACAGATCTCTGTAATGGTCCATCTCACACTGATTGAATAGACACAAATCAGCCAAAGGCAAGGGAAACTTTGGAGGGAAAATGGGACGCTTTAGGTTTGCATGGCATCATCAGTATAATTAGGTGGAATGCAATGAATGTTTAAACAGCATGTTGCTTTGTGACTATTTTTCCCCAAAAAAGGAAGAGGTCGTTTGAGGACTTGACACATGAAGATGTTTAAACTAGCTTTGAATAGTGGTGTTATTTTTGAGTTGACTTTTAAAAAAGCACTAAAGGCAGTCACAGGGTGCTGTCTGATCACTGCATTTAGAACATAAGAGAATATTAATAGAAATTGTATTAGAGTAATAGTGGGGGAGAAAAGAATGTGACATCCTTTAATTACAGAGTACCTTAATAAGAGAATGTGAGGGAAGAAGATTCTTAAATCCATAAGCTTTCTGTTAAAATGTAATAACAGATCTTTTTTTTGAGTGCAACAGTTCAGTCAGCAGAACCATTGTAGCCAAAAGGTTGCTCTTCAGTTTCCTCTCCATTATGGATCTCGTACCTTCTCTTTGTCTTTGGTGTGTTTTTCTACATTTTTTTTTCTCTCATGTCCCTACAAAATAATTCTTTACTGTCTATCTTAGCTGTCTTCTAAAAGTTCTCCTGTCAGTAAATATTGCATGCCACTCAAAATAATTAGAAAAAGAGTTTGTTGCCTGTAATAGATGTACATAACTTATCAACATAAATGCATAACATGGAATTCTAATTAGCCATATAATCTGAATAACTGCTATGAACCCATTGTTCCAGCCCATCCTTTCTGCTGCCACTCAGTATGTTTCTGAGTTTAAATCATTGGTGGTTTTCAGAGCAAAAAAACAAACCTGGGCTGGATGCTCCAGTATTTTATATCTTACAGTTTCTTATAGCAAGGCTAACTGTAGTAGACAATTCTGCCCTGAAAATGCTTCACAGCTATTTTGCACAAGATTATATAGCTAGACAAGGTAACCAGGAAACATGTCATCTGTCTTGAAACTCCAGGCACAGCTATGGCAGTGTGTATACCTAGTTAATGAGGCAAAATATGTGATTCATAGAATAACGCTCTGTGAATATTGTTGCACATGTACAGGTGATGTAATGGAAAGTTCTTCTGTATTCTGCAGCCTTATCAAGATGAAAAAGAAAAATGTCTAATGCCATTTTCTAATAGATGTTTTTAAAAGCACAAGACCTGAACAGAATCATCTTGAGCAGTTTTCATTCTAGTTCACAGATCAGTTTGATAACCGGCTGACCTCCTAATTGTAACTGATGTGCACAACAAGGCTTTGACAGCACATTTTACTACCTGAGGTCTCAGAATTTGACTCAAGTTTGGTTTTTTTGTAGATCTTTTTTATATACTATAAATTTTCCACATGAGTGCCTTTTTCAAGACGGTCACCGAAACGAAAATTGGGTGCCACAATGTCACTTCTGTTTCTACTTCTGTAGCTACTGCTGTCATTTGATGCGGGTGGACTTTTGTGCAATTAACAGAACATTCAGTAATTTTATCGTAGTGTTTGAGGCAAAACTCTGGGGAGTTAAGTTGCAAAGGAGGAAAAGCCAGTGGATGCCTTTTTGAAAAGTATATTATATGAATTATACAAATCTATATACCAGTCTAATGTTATTGATTAGCAGGGGTCAATTACAATTGGTTGGTAGGAAGTAGTCTAACGGAGCAGGGTGAAAAGCAGTGCCACATCCCTGGACTTCAGGAGAGCAGACTTCAGCCTGTTCAGGGACCTGCTTGGAGCAATCCCATGGGATATGGCCCTGGAGGGAAGTGGGGTCCAGGAGAGCTGGTTGATATTCAGAGTCCCCTCTCCAATCTCAACAATGGTCCATTCCAACAAGCAGGAAACCAAGCAAAGGCACCAGATGAGCAAGGACTAAATTCAAACATAAAAAGGAAGTGTGCAAGAAATGAAAGCGGTGACAGGTGACACAGGAGAATATAGCGATGCTGTCTGAGCATTTGGGGATGGGTAAGAGAGCTTAGGAAAGTTAAAGTTCACCTGGAATTGAAACTGGCTAGGGACATGAAGAGCAACAAGAAAGGCTTCTACAAGTACATAATCAGCAAAAGGAAGGCTAGGGAAAATGTGRGTCTGCTGCTTACTGGGGCAGGCAACCTGATGACAAAGTACACAGAAAAGGCAGAGGTACTGAATGCTGCCTTCACCTCAGTAAGACCGTCCCCAGGAATCCCAGGTCCTGGAGATCAGAAGGGAAGTCTGGAGCAATGAAGACTCTTCCTTGGGAACACTTAAAGAAACTAGACATACACAAGTCTATGGGACCTGATGGGATACACCCACAAGTGCTGAGGGAGCTGGCAGACGTCATTGCAAGGCCACTCTCCATCATCTTTGGAAAGTAAAGGCAATCAGGAGAGGTGCCTGAGGACTGGAAGAAAGAAAATGTTACTCCAGTCTTCAAAAAGGGGCAAGAAGGAGGACCCGGGAAACTACAGACCAGTCAGCCTCACCTCGGTCCCTGGAAAGGTGATGGAGTAGCTCAACCTGGAAACCATCTCCAAGCATGTGGAGGAAAAGAAGGTGATCAGGAGTTGTCAGCATGGCTTCACCAAGGGGAAATCATGCTTAACCAATCTGATAGCCTTCTATGATGGGATGACTGGCTGGGTAGATGAGGGGAGAGCAGTGGATGTTGTCTACCTTAACTTCAGAGGAGCTTTCAACACTGTCTCCCATAATGTCCTCATGGACCATCTCAGGAGGTGTGGGCTAGATGAGCAGACAGTGAGGTGGACTGAAAACTGGCTGCACAGCCAGGCTCAGAGGGTTTGATACTGGGGCCAATCCTGTTCAACTTGTTCATTAATGACCTGGATGAAGGGACAGAGTGCACCCTCAGCATGTCTGCTGATGAAACAAAACTGAGAGGAGTGGCTGATACCCTAGAAGGCTGTGCTGCCATTCAGAGAGACCTGGACAGGCTGGAGAGCTGGGCAGAGAGGAACCTCATGGAGTTCAACAGAGGCAAGTGCAGAGTCCTGCACCTAGGGAGGAATAACCCCTTGCACCAGGACAGACTAGGGACCAACTAGCTGGAGAGCAGCTCTGGAGAGAAAGAGCAGGGATCCTGGTGGACAGCAAGTGGAACATGAACCAGTGATGAACCCTCATGACAAAGAAGGACAATGTTATCCTGGGCTACACTAAGCAGAGTGCCTGCAGGTTGAGGAAGGTGATCCTCCTCCTCTACTCAGCCCTAGCAAGGCCACACCTGGAGTTCTGGGCTCCCCAGTGTGAGAGATGCAGAGCTGTTGGAGCGAGTCCAGCAAAGGGCTACTAAGATGATTAAGGGACTGGAGCATCTCCCCTCTGACGAAAGGCTGAGAGAACCGGGACTCTTCAGCCTGGAGAAGAGAAGGGTTGGGGGGATCTTATTAATGTTTACAAATATTTGATGGGAGGGTGTAAAGACAACAGTTCTAGGCTCTTTTCAGTGGTGCAACACCAAGATAAGAGGCAGTGAGCACAAACTAAAACACAGGAAGTTCCATCTGAACACCAGAAAACACTGAAAGTGGTTGAATGCTGGAACAGGTTGCCTGGAGAGGTTGTGGAGKCTCCATCCTTGGAGACAGTCAAAACTTGACTGAACATGGTCCTGGGCAAGTTGCTGTAGGTGACCCTACTTGAGCAGGGGGGTTGGACTAGATCATCTCCAGAGGTCCCTTCCAACCTCCTCCATTCTGTGTGAATTTTGGGGCATAAATCCATGGTGTTCTCTTTCTGAGACCTATCCAGATGCTTTAGCAGCTGTAGGTCTTTTAAAGAACTTAAATGAAGATATCTGCAAAGGAAACAAATTTTAGGTGCTGTAATTTCTAAAGACCAAGGTAGCAGTGGCATTGACTTTGTCCTATACTTGAAAGGATGAAGGATTCGTGAAGTGTGGGATAAGAGTTATGCACTATCTCTAGATGAAAAAATGCAAAATGTTGCAATGTAGAAGATCAATGACCGGATCTTTGCCTTAAGGAGACTGAGGCTACAGAAGATCATTACCATTATTGTGATATCATTTGGGGGCTTTTTAGCTGCCCCCTCCCCCCCAAAGTGACAAAAATAAGTAAAATATTAAGCATCCAGATCCTGAAAGTGAAAAGTAAGTACTTTGTTCCAGGAAGCATAACATGAAGAAAAACCCTTCCCTGTCCTCCCCACTTGCCCATCCAAGGGTGATGATAATGACAGGCATCAAATGAGATTCATTACTGTGAAGTCACATGGGAGCCAAAGGATTAAAAAAATAATAATAATTACAAATTAAAGGGTTAGTTTGGAGGACCACTTGACATGCTAAGGCTGTAGTCATAACTTCCAGAAACTGTGCTGTTTGTCCTGTGTGTTACTTGCATGTAAGAAAGAGAATGGGAAATAGTGTGCTGTGCTCTGTGTGGTGTTTTTGTTTAGTTTTATTTGAAGGAATATCTGAGCAGCAGAGATTAAGGCAGCCCATTTTTGCCTGGCTGCTATTTTCTGGATCAGGTAAAGGAGAAGATCGTGCTCCTGAAAAAAGGATGGGGCAAGCTCCACAAAGATCAGGGAATAGGGAACTCCTGAAAAGAGCAGGGAGTAGAAACACAGCTAAGCCTCAGAGGAGCTGAAAAGGAGCAAAGGAAGAGAGCCAGAAAGACAGTGTAATTTGTAACCCCAAAAGTCACTGAAGGTTACTACATTGAGAGCAAGGCTGGAAGGAAGGACACCATGGAACTGGGCAAAGAGGAGACTTGTTTATAAACTCTTACTTGTGTTCTTTTGTATTGTGGAGATATAAGGTATCTAAGGTTTTTGGCTTTTTGATTTTTATCCTTTTCAATGTTCAGCTTTCTAATGTGTGTTTAAATAAAACCTAACTCTTACATTTCATATTATTCCTGTTTTGGGTGGAGTTCACCTCAAGGAAAAGGCAGACAGCACTATTTCACAGCTCTAGCCAGATTGGACTCCCATCACTGATAGGGCTGATAGGAATGTTTGTAAAGGATTCCTGTATTTCAGAATAAATGTAACAAGTAGACAAAATCCTTGCTGAAGAAAAGGATATTTTAAGTTATTGTAATGGCTTTGGTCTGTTGATGAAGTTGTGACTAGAATACATAGAAGTTATTGTCTTTATGTAGGAAAAGGCTGATACTTGGAGAAGATGCAGACATAGGATACAGAGATCATAAGAATTTTCTTATTTAATAAGAGCAGAAGTCACACTTTCTACTGTTGAGTGAGGGAAGTGCCAGTATTTCCCATTTCAACACAATATAACAAAACAGTCTCATCACGTAGGATAATTTTATCAAAATCCCAACACTTTCCCATAGATATGCTCAACCAGCTCCAACCCTTTGCCAAAAGCCCAAAATGTCATCCTCTTCAAGTCTCCAAAGCTCCCCTGCCCATTGCAGCACCTGCTATGGTGTGTGTGTTGTTCTAGCTCCTCTTCACTCTGCACCTTGAAAATGCACATGAACCTTTTCCTCCCTCCTTCCAAAGTTAGAGCAGTGATCTTTGCTGTGCATACTTAGTGCATAATCTGAATCAAAATATTTCTGTGCCTTAATCCCTTTTATTAATTGGGGTATGACCTGAGCAGCTTTAGGCCAGAAGTCATTGCAACTTTTTCCAATTTATTTCTCAAACCAACCGGGAAGTTGTCACAATACAAAGTTTTCATGTGCAGCTTCTTATCTTCTTTTTATGTACTGGTTAATGGTTCTTTTTGCTAAAATTCTGATTTAGTCCTATTGATATCACTAAGGCTGCTGTATGTCACTGGAGCTGCTGGTGTACTTGATCTAAAACCAGCGGTCAGTCTTCCTCCCTCCCTTAACAAAATGAATTTGCTTACAAAATTAAGAATACAAAATATTTTCTATAGTTAATGATAATAATTTTTGTTATCGTTAAAAACCTTAAAGAAAACTTTACCAAACTGCCAGTTACGTTGTTTTCTGAAGACAGTATTTCTCAGATCTTTTGGCAAGTATAAGATCATAGTGGTGCAAAGGGACTAGTTGAAACTGATTGTGCCAAGCAGTGTACAAATACAAAAAAAGGGTCTGATCTTGTCCCAGTGAGTTTTTAAGTTAGATGAGAGAGGTATGGTAGAGGCATGCTATATAAGAGCAAAGTTGAACAATGAGTTTCAGTATCTGACAGTATTTTATATTTAATTCTCTTGTGGTTTTTCTGTGGTTTCATGTCAGAAAGGTATATATTAATTGAAAGACTGAGGGAGTGCATGTTAGAAGAGAAAATGTTAGTGACATCAGATTTACTTTCTACAGTCAGATTTACTTTCCCAAGGGTTTTCATAATGTTTGTGTTCTAGAGATGCATGAGACAACCCATGAGGCACCCTTCTGGAAAACATTTCCTCCGAAAAATAGAAAAAGTATCACTTCAGTCTAAGGTCCACACGATTTACAATTCAGGCCAAGGACCAAGTGCCAAAATAGGACTTCCTTGTTTCTCCATTTAAAACAAAATAGGCTTTTTTTTTTTTTTTTTAAATCTTGTCCATTGGTATTCAATTTGTGATTGCAAGCCCTACTTTGTCCCCTATATTTTCAGTTAAAACTTGCAGTTTCAGTCTGACATAGCAACTAGTTTTCTCTCTAACTACTGCCAATGTTGCTTCTTGCTGAGTCTTGCTCTGCAGCATCTGTTAAAACCAGTATCAGTTCCAGTTCACTAGATGCGCTCTCTGAGTGCAAAGGAGCTGAATCCACAGGAACAAAAATGAGCTCCTCCTTCACAGAGTGCAAAACACTTTAAAGTGATATTCTGATGACGGAGGAGGAAGCAGACTCTGGGGCTGTCTGAACCCCGCTCGTGGGGAATTTGGAACATGAAAACCAGGAACATGAAACCTCAAGCTACATCTCAGAGATTGTTCAGAGGTGAAATGTTCTCAAAGGCCTATTTTGCTTAGCAGGAGGTAGATTTCCCCTCCCCCTGCCGGCAATTTCTCTGCTTTTTTTTTTTTTTTTTTCCTTCCCCTCTAAAGGCAGAATACTTGCATTTGAAAGTCATGATTCCTCTAGCTCAGAACCATACTCCATCAAATACTTGTGTTAAATCTAGATAAAGACTGTAGTCAGACCTCCCCCCTTATGTGCGCAGTGTATATATTGCAAGTACTGTGATGGTTTAACAGAATTATTCTGATGGCTTTCAAATCGGGGCTGCCAGGTTCTGGGTGCCTATATAACCTGGGAAGAGGATGCCCAAGTTAAATATCAGTAGTGTACAGTCCAGCTACAGCCCTAAATCACAAAGCTAGTACGCTAGGAAATTTTTAAACTTGGTATCTGAAACTTCCCCTACAAAATGCAGGCAAATGTTTCCTATATGTACAAACTACATATTTGTACTTACAAAATAGGTAATTATTTGTACAGTTGTCTATTCTATGCATAAATATACTTTGTGTATGCCAAGTTTTACAGGGATGCTCTGTGAGATCAACTTAAATTCTGAATTTTGAAAATATAGCCTGGAGTTTACTGCAAGGCTCCAATTAATGTTTTTAAAAGGTCCATAACAGTTTCTGCTTAAGAAATCTAAAATTTTGACTTAAAAACATAAGATGATTTGAATGTCCATCTGGAAGGCAAGTTCTTATGCATTACACATGAGAAGATACAAAAATGTAAGGATGACTCAAAATTTGATAGGCTTGTGGAATATATTGTCAACAGGAAAGAGAGATTGTCTCAAATGCTATTCTTCCTCACCAAGCGCGAATGTGTCCAACTGTTTTGTGAGGATTTGTGTTCATTTTACTTAGCTAGAAGTGTAACATTCATTACTTTCTTTTAAGCATATTAGCAATGAAGATGCAGGAGGCAGGTTTATGTCTGAACCTGACCCAAATGAATGAATGGACTCCAATAAAAAGCCGTGTGTGGAACCTGCGGGCAAACAAACGTTCATGTGAGAGTAAAGGTTGCATCACTTCAGCAGCCATGTAGAGAGGAGAGCAAGTCAATTCTCTGGAGCTGCTCAGGATTTTCTGTTTTGCCTGTGTCTGTTAGATGCTTGAATTCTTTCTAAATGCAGAGATTCTTAGACTGGGTAATGCACAGTCTGCACAAACTATACCTGTCCCCATCTCCTGCTTGGACAGGAGAAGGCCGCAAAATGTTTTGGTGGTTTGGTTTGTTGTTTTAAAACCTTTTGCAATACAGAATGACTGAGGACTACTTTTCTTCCAACACTGTGTAAAGTATGAAAATAGCTACTAGGTGATTGCTGCTAGCAATATGGGTGTGCCAATGTGGCTAGATTGGCTCCTTCTACAGCCTGTATTCTTGCGGAAATACGCATTTGCATATACAAAACCACTTGTTCCGTGTTTCCACCTTCTGGCGGAATTTACCACTGTCCTGAAGACTGCCCTTCAATTTCCTAACCTTGAAAAGGTAACGTTATTGGGCTGTTCCTTTTTCTTCTCTTATCAAACCTGTATTTGAAAACATGATGTGAAAATACAGTGCATAAGGGGAAGCTGACGGAAAGATGTTGTGGGGGAGCATTTTACTCACTCAGATGACTGCCTTTCACTCTTGCCATGAGATATTTAGATTGCAAAATAACACTGGCTATGCCCACAGAGTTGCAGGCACAAGATAAACAGAAATGTCAGTCCCTTTAAGAACAGTCTTTTTCTGGAACACAGTTTGTAACTTAAATGATCTTTATACATATGCGTGCATTTGTGTAATACATATGCGTGCATTTGTGTAATACATATGCGTGCATTTGTGTAATACATATGGATAGATACATTACAATCATATTCTTGTCTGTAAAGTTAAAAATAACACCAGGGACATGAATTGGGTGAATTAGCTCCTTCCTTCTCTTTGTAAAGTCTTAAGCAAACCAACTCATCTCTCTGCAACTCTTTCTTTCCATCTGTGAAATGGTGTTCACGCTCATCTTTGAGCAATTTTAATCTGTGCTTAAGAGTCGCTATCTGGAAGCAGTGTTGTTAATTAGATCAGCGCAAGTTTTTCCTGGGCATCATGACAGCCATAGAGGCATAACTGGCTTATCAGGTATTTTTGGCTACATCAAAAACAGACAAACTTAGTTTCTTTGAGTTTTGGCAGTTACTTCACAGCATCAGTAAAACTGCAGAAAGCTCAGGCTTTCCAAGCAGTATTCCAGATGGGAATGCAAACAAAGCAATGACCACCGAGCATATTTTCCTTCATCCTCAACTTTAATGCATGAGACAAATGACTCTACCTTGTGAATTATTTTATTGGGAAGGAGGAAGTAGTGATTTCCCTTCCTTCCCCCACCCCCCTCCACACAGACACAACTGCTGCTATAGGCATTTCCAAAGATGCTGTAAGAGCACACAGAAGAGGGTATTTGGAATCAGGAATGTTAAAGCTAGTGCTAATAATAATATTATGGCAATTAAAGACCAGAAACCACATCTTTCTGAGAGGAATCAGACTGGATGACTATTGAAAGACCTATGGAGGAGCAGTAGCATTAATAACTTAAACATCCCAAAGTACTTTATTATTGTAAATGGTTTGCTGATATTGCTGTTTTTGAGCTTTAAAATGGCTTTTCAATGCATAACATTCTTCTTTTTTTAATCTGTCTACCCCTGCTGACACTGTCTCATCACATTGCTTACTCAAATCCAGGYGTTTCTTGAAAGTAGCTTTAAGTGCCACTAATGAAGCACCTTAGAGGTTCCATGTCTCAGCACAGATGTATGTTTTTTTTCAAGCCTGAAATCTCTCGTGTGCTCAAACTTAGAATTTGTTTATCAAGGAAAATAGCTTCCTCTATCTAATATTAGGTCCTTTCTCCTTGCCTTTGTAAAGTCTTTGGGTTCCTTCTTGAAGAAACAGATGCTGTTTTCTATGCATTATGGTACCTTAGGTAAGAGCTGTGAATCAAAGAAGCTTTTATTCTCATTATGCTATAGAGAAAAGGACTGTGAAATAATAAATCCCTTAGTGAAGCAGACTGGAAGATTCTCATCTCATCTTGAGATGTGCCAGAGTGCCCTGTAATTGGCAAACAGCTGTATTGTCAGGATCCTTTGGTGTAATTTGATCTTGAATAGTTAAGGTGAGCCGGTGAGTTCTGAGGGTATCAGTCCTGAGATCTGTGGGATGGGGCATGACCCACACAGGCAATACCAATATTAAATTCTAATGGCAAGAACATTTTCTGACCTTTGGTATCCTTGGAAAATAGGTTGTGGGGGTTTTGTTTTTTTTTTTTTCATATATTTATTTTAAGCAAAAACTGAGTCAGAAATAGTCTTGTGCTCTGTTGCATGAAAAGGATTATGTTTTTTTGCCTTCACCAGGTGCGTTTGCTAACAAAAGTATCATCAATGACTTTTGTTATCTTGAGATGGAGTACTGTATAATCGCAATAGCACATAATCAGCTATAGATAAGTATATAAGAGCAGTTTAGGATTTGAAATAGGAAGTATTCTCAAAAAAACAGCACACTAATTAGTGGAATGCAATAGATGGGCTCTGTAGAAGTGTGAGTTTTTCCACACTTCAGAAAAGGGCTCAGTGTTTTTCAGAAATACACTGTTTGCAAGTGCTTAACATTGCTGGAAAAAAAGTCCCTTGAAATTTCCTGTAATATCAGTCTGAATCTGAAAGGTGATACTTCTGTTGGTTTCTGTTGATTTAGCTAGCATGTTTCACTTAAGGAAATTGGATAATATGGGAACATATCTTTTCAAATTCCTGGTAAAAAAGAGAACATCCCTCAACAGGGTGTTGCAAAGATTGTGTGATGCTACGATGTTTCGTAATATGGACTATGGCAAGACTTCTGTAAGTAGCAAGTGAGAGAGGTACTAGAGAGAAAAACAATGTACAATTGCAGAGAAAGGTTGTTACCCAGAATAACTTGCTTCAGCTATGCTTTCTCTTCTTTTGTATTTGCTTTTCCAAATAATCTGCCACCCGCAGCCAAATGCTTGTGTGGAAAAATGCTATTTAACATCCTCCCCCTCCCCCAAGAAAAAAAAGTTTGCAAAGAGAAGATGATTCCTAAGTACTTCACTGTGATTACACTTTTTTAACTTCTACCAACATAAATTTAATTTTTAAAAGGTTATCTGCATCTTGCATCACACTCCCACTTATATATGTGTGTATTGCAGTAGCACCTGAGGGCCACGATGATGGAGCAGGGTCCCACTGTAGTAGATGCAGTGGTTGTTACTAGAGTTTAAGCAGTAAGGGGCGGTTTGCCTGCATATGGAGGTTTCATCAGTTCAGCCCGTGCAGGGAGAGAGGCTCCTTGGAGGAACATGAGTGCAAACTGTAGTCCGATCAGAGGAATGTATTGGGGGGTTGGGTTTTTTGTTTTTGGGGGAGGGAGTTGGGTTGTTTTTTTGGGGGGGGGGTTGTTTTTTGGGAGCACACAGCCCCCAAGGGGAAGTGCCAGTTGGGTGCACTGGAAGCAGAATTTATACTAATGCTGGTAATCATGCGAGAGAGGAGCAATTGCAATTAAGACAATCTTGCTGCAACTCGGAAAAGACTTTCCAATACAACATGGGGAAAAATGAGCTCAGGTGGCCCAGAGGACCATTTCACAAACAAAACTGGAAAATTTAAGGGCTGACTATGTACTCAGTCACCCATTGTGACCCCCAAGCCTGCTTTTCATCTTCGTATTTCTTTCCTCTGTACATTATCCATACTTGCAAGTACCTCCATCCTTTCATGCAGTTAGCATCTGTAGAATAAATGTACATTATAGTATTAATTATGGATTGAGTGTGCCATGCAGTATGTTTCCTACAGCTGATGCCTATAGACTCTCTGAATGCTTTGATTCGAATCCACTCTAGCTTCTCAATGGTCTTCAAATGCAAACTTATCCAAATGCACCTTCTGTAGTTTGGGGGGAGGCTGGCAGAGCCATAGATAACAGGAGCAAGACACAGAGCTAAGAAAGACAATCAACTATCTTTTTGTATAAAGATGGGGGGGAGTCTTTGTCCATAAACGCAATACGCATCTAGGCTCCAGAATACCTCTCAGCTAGAGCTCTTTGTCAAGGACAGGTGTCGCTGGGGTGGAATGTGACAGTAGTTCCTGTGAACCATCTATATACACAAATAGACCATGCCTGATGTCCTCATCCGGTATAAGGTCCAATTCAGCTATTTTTTATAATTCATCAGCCAAATGCCCACTGACTTTAAAAGTGATTTTCTTGAGTAAGGAAGGCATTAGTATGTCATTCAGAATTTATTCATATTTTATGGAGCATTTAAGAATCCTTCAGAAGGAATTGTATTATATGCATATAATATTGGTTACATATAAGACTGCTTGATTCAACAGTGAACAAATGAAAAGGGCAATTTTATCCTTTATTGCCTTTTTTTTTCCATTTTCACTTTGTTGTCTGGAATAAAATTAATAAGAATACTATTTCTAGCATGTCTGAATGTCTATTGAAATAATAAATCAAGCTTCCAAGACACAAGTGTGATTTTAAAAATACATAAACATTAATGAGCTTCATTTTTCTCAGCTTTGTCTTTTTCTCACTTTGATAGTGTATCAAACCATTCTTAATAAATCAGATATCCAAGCTAAATTGTATACTGCATGTAGAACAGTTTATACCATGCAGACACATAAATGGCTTTGGCAACTACTTTGAAATGTAAAGAGTTTCATAAACGAAATATTCACCCAAAAAAATCTGAAGTTCAAAACACACCCAATTAGAATTCAGAAAGCAGATGAGTTTTTAAATGCAATCTTAAACTTGGAAGGAGAATCTATCAGGAGATAATTGATTCCACCAAACAGAAACAATCATTGAAAACCTTCTGCCGCCAGAGGATCCTAGGGGCTATAGAAACAATAATAACACTGTGCTTTTCCTCATAATATTTCTGACAGATTTCTACAAGCCTTTGTGCTACCTCACTGAGCAGACACCCCCTCTCTCGTTAGGCTATGTCACCCCACTTTTGTCCCATTTCTTTCCAGGATGTTGAGGGCAGCCTTGCTCTCGGCTTCCCTTCCACTGCAGTGGGGTCTGGGGCGAGTTGTGGGGCTACAGCTGGGCCAGCGGACAGGTATGACGGGGACCCTTGTCCTTCCCAGCCCTGCAGAGCACTGGCAGTGGAAGGAGCCCAAAGCCTGGCCCTTATCCAGCTTTCTCCTGCTTCTCAACTCCCTTCTTTGCTTTTCCTCTAAATCTTCATGTCTTGTAGTGCAAGTGTCCTGGCCCAAGCCTAGGATGCCCACTCCCCCCCCCCCCAACACACACCTTTATCAGAGCAGCAAAAATCAATTTTGCTTGTACAGCTGAGAAGCCATGAGTCACCCTGCATGCCATCAGTCATTTTGAGGTGGGAATAAGCATTATTGTCTTTATTCCATATATACAATTCTTATGAAAGTAATTCAAAATAAATTAATACATTTGGACTTCATGCCTTTTTCCTCAGGCTTGGGCACAGACTGGGCAGATCTCTGGCTGCTTTAGGCTTATAATTCTTATTTCCACGTTATTTCTAAGACTGTAATGATGGGAGCAGACATTTCAGACGTGTTCAAGTACAGAGATGTAACAGAAAGGCCACATAGTTAAAGGATTGCTATTGCTGTGCTTACCCAGTGGGACAAAACTAATCAAACTCCCCCAAAACAGGGTTTCTGATATATGCTTTGATTTTTTAGAATTCTGTTTTTCTTTCTCTCTACCTGTACAAAGGATGTGCTTAGACAAGCTTAGAAGGAGTCTATGGAATAATTATTCTGGCCCATATGTAAATAAGTCAGATGTCATCTCTTGCTGATGCTCAGCAATTTTATTGCTTTTTATTTTTGCTCTGCCCTCTTTTTTTTAATCAATGTGTTTTGGGTTTTTTTTTTTCATTTAAAGCACTTTTAATAAAAGGTATGTTTGCTCTGTAAAAGGGGATGATTCATTGTAGGAGTGTGTGTGTGCATATCTAACCTCTATTCCTCTTTCAGTAAGCTTTTTTGTTAATTTATTTAGAGTTCTGCTGAAGGTTTTGTACAATCATATGATTTTATCTAGTTGCACAAGAGTATTGTTCTCCTTTGAAAAGGTATGCAGCCTGTATTTATTTTTCTGTAATGTTTCCTAAAGGAAAAATGAGATAGGAACTTTTTTAATCTAATTTTTCTGAATGGGTAGCAATACAAACAATGCACTCCTATCCAGGGGTGATAGGAAGGATTACCATGGTATGATAGCAAAGGGTGAGAAAACTTCTCAGAATTACATGATAGGCAAAGTGGGAGTTGCTGCTATTTTAAAACAAGTTAATCCATGAGCAGGAAAACTAAAGAAACCTCTTTTTTGTGGATTCATGTCCTGTGTGCTTGCTCTGACAACAGTAATCTCAGCCTCCACCACGTCTCCTATGCCATTGTCTTTCTAATCCCCGACTTCCGCATCCTAAATCTCCTGAATATCTTGTGCTCCTCCTGTGTTTTCCAGCTACAGACTGGACAAGAAACAGCATGTGTTGCAGATGGTGCTAAACTGCACATTTGCTGAGTGGCAGCTGATAGACCAAATGGAGCAGATGAGCATTGAGTGGATACTGAGCCTTGTTGCCTAATTTCTATGTCTACCTTACCAACTGTCAGAGATCTCTACTGTCCTGCCCATCTAGCTGACGCTGACAGATGGAGAGTGCATCCCTCCTGTAGCAAAGCTATGCAAGTCTATGCATTTCGCTGAATATTTGGAGAGTGAAACATGGGTTATGTAAATAATTTTGCTTTTAATTGTCAGATATTGTTCTGGTAGTCTCTCACTGTACAGTCCCATGATCCATGAAAACCCAAGTTTCACTGACTTGGCATCCCAAGTCCTGCCAGTCTTTTCTGGGAGAACGAGCCCTTGGAGCCATCCTYGTTGTCTTTGCTTTCAGTTAGACTCATTATGAGCGTAAATGCACACACATGTGGATTCTTAGGGACCTTTAGTGAATTCTGGCTTAAAGGAGAAACAAAATATTGCAGTGAATTAGGTATATAGGCCTTGGTCTTACTCCCATAGAAATTAGATTGTGGCATTTCAGTAGTAGGGAACTAAACTTTTGAGTGCTAGTGGAACAGGAGGGTAGGGAGAGAGAGCTGCCAAAAGTGAGAGAGTTAGTCAGAGGAACTGCTGCTAATTTAAGCCCCAGAAACCTTTGTGCTTTGAGATATAGTAAAGATAAAAAGCCTATTCCTCTCCTTATAGAGCATCTTTGAGACACAACACCGCAATTAACTTCCTATACACTGTCTCTCTCTCCTGTTCGGTCTGCTGTCCTTTTGCTCTCAGCAGTGTTTCTGAGCAGCCTTGCTGTTGGGCTAATTTAAATATTGATAATTAGACTGTTTCTGTATCCCTCCCCCACCCCCCCCCCCCCCCAAAAAAAAAAAAAAAAGGGAGGAGAAGTATTGCTTCCAACTCTGCTGGTTCAGTGAATAGATTCTGGATGATGTATAACGTCTTCTTTAAGAGATAAAATGCTAAAGTAATAGTTATAAATAGATGTATAAAACCATATTGGTGAATCTCAGAAGCACTGCACTCAAGGAGAGCAATGCAATTGACAAGTAATTTAAGCTAGAGTGTGAAAGGATGCAGAAATAACAAGATTTGCATGAAAAATATTGAGATCATGAGAACATCAAATTTAAACGAAAAACTCATGTGCCTCATGATTAAATCATGAGAGCTGACGCTACTGTTATAACATTCAATATCCTTGGCTTTTGAAAATAGTTTCATAATGAGGGTGGAGTGTATCTATCTGTACAGAAAATGAACATTGTTTGTATCTAGCTAGCTCATTATTATGAGAAGCAGGAATACAAGACTCTCAAATCTTAATACAGGTCAGAAGATCTCTGATGCCTCCAGCTATGGTTGAGCCCCTGTTGTCAGGAAGATAACCCTGAGCAAAGACAGAAACTGACCCTGCTTTCAAATCAGTAAGTCAATCAATCAGTGATTAAACAATACCGCAAAAAAACGTAGAAAGAATTTCAATCAGGTAGTTGATTGTCTATTTATTCCATCTTATCAGTGACAATTATTTATCTTAGGACAGAATAAAGAGTCACCCACATCAGTGGCAGTGGCAGCAGGTCTAAAGAAAGGTCATTGCAAAGACATTCTCTTGCATCCATCAGGCTTTACTCTTGTATGACTTAAAACCACCATGCCCGCTTTCTCTCATTTCTGTTGTTGTTGTGCTTTATGATGCACTTTGTGGTCAAAAAACCTGATGTATTTCTTATCGAAGAGAGAATATAGAGTTTCCACCTCTGTTTATGCTTTCACAGTATACTGGATCAGTGTAAATCTGGGTTGTACTTCCACGGATTCCACATTTATTGCATCAATGAGAAGGCTGTCGCAATCAAAGGTGCTTCAGGAACATGCATGTTTTTTAAACTTTTTCCCCCACAACTGAAGGGGGAAAAAACCCAACCCTTGGCTCTGGAAATCATTCTTCTTTTTATCTGAGGGGTGCTCACTGAGATTTTATTTTACACTTTGCCTTTTGAATAGTTAAAACCCGGAAGATGTGGTAGGGTCTTGTGGTCATCTTGTGCGTGGGTGTGGGTGTGAGTGTGTGTGTGTGGGGGGGTTCTTTTAAGATATCCTTCTCATGACAATGAAAGGCAGCATTTGTATAGAGGATTTGGTTTTTAAGATGAATAAAAAAGAGAATAATCTAACTAGAATCCTACTGTCTGGAAGTTGCACTCTCCTGAATAAGAAATATACCACTGGGAAAGATCTACCAACTGGAAAATCCTGAAAGATCCTCCCCTAAAGAAGTAATTGATCCTTTCTGCATTTTAACTTTAGAAGTTATGCATTCATGAGAGCTTAACACAAACTTATTTCTGATTAAAAGCAGTTGATCTGGATGGGACCCTTGTTGCTGTGCTATCATCCCTGGTAGGGGATGTCATTTTGCCCTGTCTGTTTTGCCTTGACAGTGTCTCTGAGTTGACGTTCTGTTGCCATCAGGCTTTATTGCCCATCATGCAGTCACAGCAGCATTTCACGTGGCATCTTGTGGCTGACACCTGATCTCGTTGTGAGAATTTCTTCATGCAATATCCCATAGCTGGCACTCTGTCACAGGAAAGCTTTCACCTTCCAGAATCAAAAATGCCATTAACTATCCCAAAGGCTGCAGAATTTGCACCCACTTACTCTAGATATTGTGAGGCATCTTCACGTTGTAAAACAAGCTCATGCATCCCTGTTATAGGTTCAGCAGAAAATAACCATGGCTCCCTCCTAAAAATATCTGATTATTTTCTAGATACCCATTTTATCTTTCTGAATTTTTATTATAGAACTAAATTAACATCAGTACTGTGTTTGGTGTCAGCAGGCCTTGTTTGTTTGCTTGTTTAATGCAGGCTTAAAATGTTTTGACAATGATGTGTCCAGCATTACAAGAATTATGCTAATAAAACTGCAGCACAGTAACAGTAAAATAAAATGTGCACAAGAAAACTGTGTACTGATGGGCAATTCTATGCTGTCCAGCATGCCTYTCTCAATTAGCAATAAAAATGAGATTATTTTACCTGGAAAAGGAATCTCTTCACAAACAGTGCATTTTACTAGTCTCACCAGCATTATGAAGTTACACGTGAGAAAAATACCACAGTCAGAGTAGATAATATGAAACCTAGCAATTTCTTCTTGCTAGAAATCTTTTCCTCCCGTTGGCCACGAGGAAGGAGAGAGAAACAAATTAGTCCTGCTTTCTGCCCTCTGCCTTTCTCACCCATTGCTAGGGCACATATCTAGCCGAACTGCCCCTTCTCGGGGATGCCCTCTTGCTCCTTCCTGCCACTGCAGCCAGAACAGGAGAATGGTTTCACTGATCACAGGAGTGAAGGAGGGTCCATCTCTAGCAGGCCCTCGCTTGCCAAAAAAAAAAAAAAAAAGAGTCTGTCAAAAGATCTCTGCCTGTTTGATCAGCTCAGGCTTATGTGAAGTAATAGCATTTATTTTCTGGGTAGCCTGCCAAGTCCAGAAGGGATTAGGAGTCTGGAATGATTGAGCCCTGAAAAAGCTAAGAAATTTGCCAGTTGGTTTTAAATATCTTAGAAGGAGTTAATCTTTAATGTAACTTAGCCAGAGGGCTAAGTTGTTCCACACAGCCAAAGTATCATGAGTAGCCTGATGAGCTGAAATGGGGAGGGCAGTGCTCCCTCACCGCAGACTGGGAGCAGCCACAGAGGGAGCAAGCTGGGTGTCAAGGAAATCAGGGGCCCACAGTGCACAAGGCAGCGGCTATCCATTTATGGAGAACCCAGACTAGAGAGGAGAACTACCCAGCAGCTGTATTATTCCTAAAATATGTTGTAGAGTTACCACAGAATAAAGATATTCTATGCTCCAACTGAAAAATTAAAGTTTGGGGTGTGTGCTTGTTTCCTATAGGAAATTCTGATGTTTACTGAAGAGAAGATAAAGGAGAAACTAACTTTTAGTCAAAAATTCAATTGTTGGTCAAAAATAAGCTTCAGTGGAAGCTTTCAACATGAATTACTCAGGTAAACAAACAATTGTACCTCTGTAATACAAACTCAAAAAAACCCTATTGGGTACTTTGCCAAATTTTGGTGTATTCAGAGGTATAGTAATGATTTTCTCTTTCCAGGTCTGTTCATTACACAAAAGAACATTATTCTTGTTTCTGTTCTCTTCTTTATAATTAATATTGTGTATTCTTTACACAAGTGCCTGGAATTGGGTAGGCTTTTCTTAAATATGGAATTATGAGTGAGGCAGAAGTATAAAATCCTTAAGGGCAAAGGCTGGTTTGTCTTCAGTCTTTTGGTGTCTTACAGAACTAAGTATATTTACCAAATTATAACTTTGGGAAAAATCCTATTCTGGAGGAGAGAAACTTACCTCTGAATTCTGACCATATTAAGTTTAAAAAATGCAAGAGAGAAAGACTTGTAGAAATTTTAGATTATCTTGGTTTAGGGCTTTTCTTTAAAACAAACTACTTTTGGAAAGGGATGGGGGAGATTGTTTTGTTTATTTTTTTATTATAGATTTTATACAACATTTTTCATATTAAAATGACCTCTAAAGAAAAGTCTATAACTTTCAGAGCTATTTAATCCTTTGTTCTTTCTTAGGTGCAGGTCAAAGCTCATTATTATTCTTTCTTTTGTCAGGAATGAGGTGGTTTTTATAAAACTTCTCACCAGGAGCAGATTTTCTCCCTCTCCTCATCTTTTCCCTTGGATCTTCAGTTCAGGGAACAAGCTGAAAATGTTTGTCTGGTTCTTTTTATACCACTCTCATTGCTATACTATCTGATTGCTCTACTTTACACGTTAAGCAATGGGACTAAATATCTGTCACATGCTGTTTGTTCTCTTATCGTCTCCTCAGAGAAAGAAGTATGGACAGTGAAGTGTTTTGTTTTGATAGGGATTTAGGTTTTTAAATTAAACATGTTGTTCCGTATTTATGTTAGTGTGTGCAAGGTCATAAAAATGTACTTTGTACTTCAAGCGGAAAGTAGTCCTTACTTCATACAGGAGTTTGTTCTTGTCTTAGATGGCCTAAAAAATCCTCTGTCTTCAGTGTAGGTCAGGTTTGCTCATCCTGCAGAGAAACAGGGCCTGACTGCCTGTCATGGTTTACCTGCTGGAACTGGAAATAGTTTTTTCACATATTAAGCCATTAAAGGTTCAAAGCCTTTATCTTTATTTTCATTTGAGCTACCTCTCATGTGGAGAGTGGAAGAGAGATTTTAGTATATGAATTAATTAGTTTCTTTTTTCTTTTTCTTTTTCTTCCCCTTCTTCTCCCACCCCACAAGTGGGATCAAGACTACTAGCTGGAAGGAAATTGTAGTTAATGAAGATGTTGCTGCAGGAAATTTTGATTTCAGTGAGGAATCCCAAATTATTCCTCAAGTACAGGATAAACTGAGTAATTGTGGCATGTGTAACATTCATCGCATGAGCATGCATCTTGCTGTAAGATGTTCAATGCTGTATCTTTCACCTACCAATACGTCATCTTTGTCTGCTGAGATTCAGTTTAGTCTTAGCTAGCTACTGACCATCTGTAAACTGACTCTCCCATCCTCTCTGCCATCCTTGTGTCCTTGTGAGATAAAGGATCATGTGTGAGGGAGAACATACTGGCCCTTTCATTTGTGAACATTRTATAGCCTCTGACCATTTTGCATAGTGGTTGTCTGCAGCTGTTGAAAMAAAACAATGGCAAATTAGGATTATTCCTGAAATTCTCAACGACGACRAACAATTCTCTGAGGGGTTTGGTGGCAGAGATTCAATTTATCATTCAACACACTTTGCCTGCATTCTGTCAGGAAGGACTCAAACTGTGTTAATGTATTAATCTCAACATTTTCCTTTTTTTCCCAGTACAGCCATATTGTGCTGGAGAGGCTTGAGTGTTGAGTCTTGAAGTATCAAAAGATGACTGGATGTCTTCCAAAACTGTGACTAGTACAAATACTGAGCTGAAAAGGCTGTACTCCCAGGGCTCAGTGAAATTACTTTGCCTTAAATTTGTTGCTTGGAATACACCAGATTAATTCTGTTAATGCACATTAGGTAGGATTCACCAAGGTACGCTGAGCTAAATGTCTTGACTGCCTGTGTGGATACTAAAAGAAGTAGGCTGCGATTAGTCTGTTTTATTTTAGATGCCTTTCCTAGGTCAAAGTCATTGACATCCCTTGTTCTTGACATTTCCCGTGAGGACATTCTGGATGAATAGTTTAAATCCTAGTATGAAAAGACCAGGGAAAATGAACTTCATATTCATCTGCATAAAAAGATTTTTTTTTTTTTTTTTTTTTTTTGTCTTGTTGTTGCTTTTTGTTTTGGTTTGTTTGTTCTTAATGTATTTTGCTTGTGGCGTAGGCTGTCATTACACTTGTATTAGTCATCATATGGTATGTTGACGCTTGATTTCGATTTCTACCATTCAGACAACTTCAGCCAAAGTGTAGCAGAAAAAAACCATTCTGAGAGGCTACCATTGAYTTGTTTTTTAAAAAAATAAAAATAAAATAAAAAATAAAAAACAGCAAACCAGCTGTCCAAACTCCTATCTATACCCTTTAAAGAGAARGTATTTTTCTCTAGCAACAATTTTTCTTTCTTTTAAAGCTTTGTAGCACATTGAGCTGCAATCAGAATGGACCTAAACCTTGGGAACTCAATCTTATTGCATTAGTTTCTTGCTACATTGATAGACGTTTTGATGCTTTTCACTAATCTATTTGCCTAATCTTGGTTCATAGGAGAAATGCACCATTTCTTTAAACTGAAAGTCAGGGAGATTCTTCCCACTGCTCCATGAAAATAAGGTGCCATATGATGATTCAGCTGATGAATACAAAATTATATAAATGCAATAGAAACAACTACTGTAAGAGAGGCAGAATTTTCAGTCAGGAAGAATTGTCATTTRATAGAATATAGAAATTCTAAAGAGTAGATATTTGCATGGACATAAACAAATATATTTTTCCTTTCAAGATGACAAACACATAATGCTACAGGAGAACACCCCCATGTGTCACAAGCACAACTGTAAGAATTTTTGTTAGGAATCCTGCTTCTAATGACATTGACCTGAAAGGAAATGGCAAAATTAGGTATCATGTAAATGTAATCATGCATATTTCATTGTAGGTATATATCTGTGATGTCATGCTGTCAAGAAACATATGGTGAGCATTTCTTTTGCAATGGGTTATCACAGACATTTCACTGTCGCAACATCTTGTTGTCCCTATTACGACAAGTAATAATGTGTAGTTGAAAGAGAAGATCAGGTCTGTGTTAAGTGACCTTGACCTTTTCCTAACTCAGTCATGAACCTCTCTAAGCAGTTGTAATGGTGTCAGGTTTTGTGATGAGGAAAGAAGTCAGAGAAACTAGGATAAAAAGGGCAAATAACCTCTCCAAACAGAATTTCTTGAAACATTTAATAGAAACTTATATTCCCATGCTAATTTGAAATAGATTTTTAAGGGCAGTTCATGCCCCGACATGTACACATGAGTGGGAGGTGGGTGCCTGTGACAGCTATTTGGAGTTAATCTTAAGTTATGTACTTGTTAAAGTTGATGGAAGTTTTGACGATGATTTCAACAGAGCTGGCATTTTACCCTGTCTCCCTCCAGTGTCCTCTTCGGGTTACACATGACAGTCAAAAGGAGCCCAAGAGAGTTAYAGTCGAAAGTCAGAAATGAAGCTAATTTAAAACACTTGTAGATAATACTGCATGGTAAAGTAACATGAACAAAATGTTTTGTGAGGTTTTTTTAACAGTTCAAGAGCTTAATATTAAATGAAAAAGCATAACAATAAAAAAAACAGAAATTCAAAGTTTGACTTTTGAAATAGTTGATTTTTCTAAAAATGAAAATAGGGCATTGCTACCAAAGAAATTCTGCTTAGACAGAAAGAAATGTTATATTCAGCTATGCTTACAGTGAAGAAAGTATACTATCCCAGTTACGCTTTTTGAAGCTCATTTAAAAAAAGAGGGAAAAAAAAAAAGAAGAAGAAAGATCTAGAATGTGCTTCCAAGTATTAGTCATACAAAAATTCAAAGTTTACTTTTTGGAATTCTTAGATATTTTTTACACTAGTAAAACATACTTGAGCTGCTGATTTCTCTTTTCTTAAAGCATGCTGTGTTACAGTGTGTCAGCTTATATTTGATGCAGCTAAAATGTTTAAGACGCTCTGAATTATCCATTGCAACAAAGTCAGACATGCACCCTCATGCGCTTACTCTTGTCCTCCTTATCATATGAACAAGTAGAAAAGAAATTAACCAGAGTAAAAATGATATAGAGTATTATGAAACAAGGAAACATGACTTGTTGCCCTGTTTAGTTGACAGAGAACCAAATACTTGACAGCTATCACAGCAGTAAACGGTACTGTTAATGTTTTAAGGAATTTCTTAGTAGGAGCAGAAATACAATTCCAAATCTGTTCTGCAGCACATGTGCAACATGAATATACACCAAAATCTGAAATGGTAGCCTTTAGTCTTTTCCAGATTAAATAGTTACAGCTATCTTTCAATTTGGTTGTGTTGGTTTTTTTGTTTTGTTTTGTTTTTTAATTATTCTGATAGTATGGACAACCATAAATGGTTGAAAAAAATAGGGTGCAAATATCTGGACCTTTAGCTCTCAGGTAAAGGAGACTCCTACTGCCTAATTAGCTCATGAAAATATAAGCTTGTAAAGAAACTTTCCAAAATAAATGAAACTGCGTGTCACAGCTAGGGAAGTGAAAATTATTATGTACATTTATTAGATATATAACTATTTAGGGTGTATGTACTAAAGGAATGCTCTGTCCTATGCAAACTGCCTTCATGCAGTCCATGTGACCATTCTGCTGTTTCAGCTTAGCGACTCAAAAAAAATGTAGGAAGTGCAAGGTATATCTTCCATGAGACCTACTGATATAAACAGGAGAAGCAGCAAGCTTCAGACTTAAGTACAGTTTGGAAAAAATTTCTCCGTGACTGTTGAAAAATAGATGCTAAATGATAACCTAGGGAGGTCAGTCTGGTTCTCAGTATCATTTGCTGATTGGCAAGATGAATTATTTTCACATTTAGAAAAACATCTTGGAAGTCAACAGTAATATATCAAATGTGTTGATGCCTAGGTGATAGGTTATCACTCATCAAGCTGGTCTGGAGTGACTATTGCAGGTCAATTAGGAAGGAAATATTTCTGAGGGGAAGAAAAGATACTGAACTGCAGTGATAATACAGAAAAATAAAGTAAAGGAATTATGTTTTTTTAAAAAAATTAAAGCTTATAGATAAATCATGAAGCATATAACCTTGAAGAATATTCTGCAGTTCTTTCCTTTAAACTTTATATTTTCGTTTTGTTTGGTTCCCTATCGCTGCCTGGAGTTAATTCAAGCAGTTGTGTGTGGTGACTCTACTGCTGAGATCTTGTCCTTTCAAGGCTTCTCAGGGAAGGTACTGTGTTTTACTCTCACTGCTGGTGTTTGAATCCACCACAAAGGATATTTCCCAAATGCCTTTGGCTCTTCACTGAGATGGAAGAGGGGTGGATTGGGAAGCTGATGAATCAGTCAGTGCAAACTGGAGTGGGAAGAAAGAAACATCAACAGCTGCTCTTTGCCTCCTTCTTTTGTAGCACATTCTTCTTTAAGGAAAGACATCTCTAAGCCAGGTTGGTACGAGAGGAAGGGATGTGCACAAGGTCTGTTCAGCAATATCCACAGCCTAGAGAGAGTGATGCAGATTGCCAAGAAAAAGAATTATCAGGCCAGTGCACTGAGAAGGTGCTAGGGCAAACGTACTCTGCCAGCTGCTGGGACTGCCTGCACGTCCACACTGCACAGGCACTGCATAGCCACACTGTGCAGCGCGTGGGCAGTCGCACTCTCTCACCGCTCCCATCAGGTGCCAGGCCTGCTCCCAGGTGGGCAATGCCTGTGTCATGGGAGAGTGGTAAATCTACAAGCATTCAATTTCTTCCAAGTGAAATATTCAGTCCCAGAACGTGTTTGATAGTGAGGCTGTCTGGATGGATGGCATCACATGATGAAAAGAGATGTGCTCCTGTGCCTTCACAAGCCTCAATATAAAGAATATTCAAAATAACATTGTACAAATTTATAAAGAACACAGCTAGCAAACAATCAGCAGTCCTGGGGCACCCCCCAAAAATCCAYCAGGACAAAATCTCCATGAGGGAAAAAAGGAGTAACCATGGGAAGAAGGGGGATGACAAACAGGAATGATGTATGTGATACATTTCATTATGTACCATATGAGATATGAAGCCTGCAGCATCTCTAAGGAGGACAACTCTCCCTACAGCTACGCTGACATTGCCAAGTTAGTAGAAATACTGTAGCCAGTGTGGTTCTGTTCTTTTCTTGCTAGATCCACTTTGGAGAGTGGAGAAAATGGGAGAGGAATGTAATCATTCCCCTAGAACAATCAGCAGTTAGTGGAAGCAACATCTGGTGGTGTGCATGTCACTGGCCCTTGTGCAATATCCCATTTCTTCAGATTTTTCTAGAGATGTAGTTATCTCTCTGATGCGGGGCTTGACCAAATGAATAAGGCTGAATAAGTCCTCACAGATTATATAACAGCTGAATTATTTCAAATCTACAGTAATATAATAAAGATTGTTGTCTGGCTTGTTAGAACTCTCTGAAGCAGCATTAGTAACACTTGCGATTTTTATTAAATCTAAAAATATTTTTAGTTTTTTTCTTTATAACCTCACCAGTCACAACAAGCGACTGTATGAAAAGCCCTCATGAGTATTTGAGAAATTAAGTAGTTTTAGTTTCCGTTGTTTGTTCAGAAGCTTTGAAATGATCTGAGTGCATCCTAAAGTTTCTAAAAATCAGAAAGTGAAATTGCCTCCTGTTTTAATCTAATTTTTAAAAATCTTTTCAATCTAATTGATTGTTGAGGACAGTGATAAAGAAATGGGGAGAAAGATGTTAACCTGTGATATCTTAAAATACRTATGGTTGGAAATATTGTTGACATATGGTTCCTGATTTATTTATTAAGGCGAGATGATTCCTAAAACAAGTTTATTGTGTGTATAGTAAGGATGTGCTGCAGCTCACTGTTTCACGTAGATTTCTCTGGAGGACAGTTAGTATTGGTATTATAAATGTTCTTTGAGTCCACACGTCAGCATCCATGAAACAAACTTGGGRCATGAGGGCACATGGTTGCATACACACCCTAAATGCATTTAAGGCTACAAGATGGGATATAAGGCATAATATGTCAGTATGTTTAGAGTGTTGCAAGGTGGATAACTTCTAGCCCACAGTGAGGTACTATGCTGCTGTGGACTACATGTTCAGAGGTTAGGATCGGATTAGTTAAGGCTCCTGGGATTTTATCCAGAGGTCTCACAAAGTCTCTCTCAAAGCCAAACACAAGCTTCTTACTCTTTTCTCTTATCTACAAAACATGATGATATTAACTGATTTTTTAATGGTTGTATAACACTTTGAGATCACTACTTTGAATGAAAGTTGCTGCATATTTACAAAACACTGATTTGTTCCCAGGAAGTGGCCCTGGGGCACCTGACTGCAAATTTAATGATCTCTACAGAGATGCATCAGAACAAGTGAAAGCAGAATCTGGTCTGAGGACACTAGCTGCTATTTTAATCAGACCAATGACCTATAGAGAACATCAATTAGGTTCCTGTTCTACTTACTTCACAATAAATGCTTTTGGTGACATGTATTGTTAAGTTTTTTCAGGATTTTGTTGTTGTAGTTCTAAAATCAGAAGAGAGTATTTAATAGTAGCAGCTGTTATCAAACTATCATCACTAAGCTATTTCAGAAACAATTTATGATCTATTTTATAGATCCTACCACGCTCATGGGTCTAAGCTTCATTCTTGACGCAATTGATCAAGCTAAGCATTGTAAAGGCAGTAAAAGGCAGAGGAAGGGGACATTTTTAGAAGAATAGTTTCTTTAAGAAAGTGAGAAAATGAGGAGAAAGAAGCAGAATGACATTATACTGGTGTTAGTAAACCCTGCTGATCAATAACCTTGTTATTAGAGAAGGCTAAAGCTTCCCACTTCAGGAAGTTTTTTTGTACAAACACTATTTTAAGAAGGGCAGGTGTAAGATGGAGCTTGAGGTTTGTGTGAGGGAAATGGACAAAGTGTTTGGGGAATTCAGTGGTTGGAGGGGGGGTTTAAGCAGTTCATTCTTCAGAAAGCAGTTGTGGCTGGTGGCATTAATTACTTCTTAATAAGGGGAGGGAGTCCTTTTCCTTTTCAGTTTAGAAATGGCTCTCTACTATGTAGTATCATTTGTGTCTGCACAAATACGATACTCTCAGTTGATCTCCTTATTTTATTTAAAAACTAAAATAACTACAAGTAGATGAAGCAACATTTCGGGTGAATAATAGCTGTTGGGGTGTCTTAGATAGGAAGCATTCAAAATCTCTGCAGGTGCCATGCTTTCTATAGAAAAGAACTACCAGAGCCTGCTGGTCCCGTTACAAGTGTGTGCCACCCCATGAGGCAAAGCACTGGCTAATATCTGATGTGGTCTCTGTTGAAGCCTGCAAAAATAAAAGGCAGGGGGTGAGGGGGGGGTGGAGAGAAAAAATATATTGCAGTTGTTTGACAGCCACTGGTAAATTATGCCTTTTACCTGTAAACTCTCTAAATACCCTTTCAGCATCTCACAAAGAACAATAATTGTTTATTGATCTAAACGTTAACAATGTATCACTTGTTCTTCAATAAGGTCTAGAAATGTAACTCAAGGGCAATAACTGCTTTGGATAGACAACAGACTTGATGGATGTGTGGCTTTTTCCCCCTTTCCCACAATATGACCATATAGTTTAAGCATCTTGTATTATTACCTTGATGTAGTCTGTGTGTATGTATATCTGCATGGGGAAGTATCCTTTTTTTCTTCCTAAGAGCCTTTTTTCTCAGCAGTGTTTAATATTTCCTCATAAATGCTTGCTTAAAAGCATAGCAAAATACAGAATTCTGTTTCAAACCATTCTTTTTACTTTCCTATAATATCTGTGCATGTGCTTTGCATTCAGATGTTATATACAAATATAAAAAGCAAGGCGGTGTGAGCTAAAATACGCAGTAGCGTGAATACTAGTGGAGAAATTTTCCACACACTACCAACATTTTGTGCGAACTAGATGGGCACATTTATATAGAAACAAAATATGTTTCTTTAGATAACAACCAGTCAAAATTAAAAGGGAAGGCAACCGTACAGAAGTGTTTGTTTATTTTCATATTTAGTGTTTTTTAAAAGAGTTTATTTTGTTTCACTTCAAGAAAGAAGTGGTAGGTTTAAAATGAAAGTAATTACTGCCTAGCAGAACAGCAGGCAGATAATCATCAYGATGGTCTTAGATAATGACACTGGCAGCAGCAGGCCATAACACAGTTATAACAAAAAGCTATCTTTCATGCAGAATGAGTACACAAAAGTGTTCAAGTGTAGAGCTTCATCGAACTTGGTAGATTTGGACAGCTGATAAACCCTTGGATATCTCAGTGACAATTAGTTACTTATCTTTCAATTCAGGAAATGGAAGTTGAAAGTTAAGTGACAACATACAGCTAAACACCTTTGGGACAGGTCTCAGGYTCAAGCTAGGCAGAAATGACAGAAAATCTTTGAGAATGGAAGACATTAAAAGGTCAGAAATAAATTGTGATCAAGCCCTGTCTGACCATTTTATCAGTTGGTATTTTTCTTTCCTTTTAAGAATGAAATTACATTTTCCCTTCTCTGGAGCTGTTTGTGCGGCATTAAGGATTTACCTACCATCTAAATATGTCATCTTATTTAGATAAGTTTTGTACTGAAGAAGGGTCATGTTGTTAGAGGAAACTTTGATTCCAGAAAACTTTTAATGGCCATAACAGCAATAATGTAAGAAATAAGACAGGGGACTGGGAACATGTTGCTGCATGACTTGGACGTGCTGCTGTGACTGCTGGAAATTCCTTCTTACGCCTCCTGTAAGTGGAATTCTGGCCTTGAATGAATCAAAGGTAAAACTCTGCTTGACTTCACTGGGATCTGAGAACATCATCCCATAAAATTTCTAACCTACTAAGCTGAGAATAGTACCTTTTATGTAACAAAGACTGTAATTTGTAAATATCCTTTTAGGATTTTTTTTTTAAACATATCTTTTAGCTCTTTCGCATGATCATCGCTCAAAATTTTGAACTTTCTGGGAAAATTCAGTGATAAAATATTTCCTCTGCCTTTATCCAACATATGTGTACTCAATCTTTCCGAAGTCAGCTGTGGAAATACGGGATTTTCCTAGACCCCATGATGAATTTAAAATCTACACATGGAAAAGTTGTAGACTATCACTATGAATGTGGAAGTGCTCCTTTTCCTGGTCCTGCAGAATGCTTTGCTGAACTCATTAGGGCATAGGGCACCTTTCAAAGGCATTGGAGGGAGTGCCTACATGTAACCATATTCCCTCTGAATTCTGCATCACAGTCTGCAACCCATGACTCCTCTTAATTCCCACTTCCAGGTACCACTAAGGAGTTGGTCTCTAGCCTTATTCCATTTAACCTGTCATACCGACTGTGCGCTAGGCAACATGATGTGCTTCAAGGGCCATGTCAACCGGTCTCTTCAAGGAACAGAGAACAGATCCTTGTCTTTGCTCATCTCTGACGTATTCACGCTAGGGAAGTCATAACTCAGACTTTAGCATTGTTCAGATATTACCCTCTTGCTTCAGCTGTCCCCRTAGACAAACTGAGTTGCTGTCCATTACTTAAGAGATTCTTATCAGAAGAGTTCAGTCCATCTTTGCAGGCAAAACRTTTTTCCAAAGAGTATTCTCACAGTCATATTAGATATCCAGATGCTCAGGGATCTCAAGATAGAGGCAGAAGTTGCATATAGGAAAGTGGAACAGATTTTTTTTTTATCACTATTATTTCTTGTAATCTTATTGCTCCTTATATTTTCTCTGTTAAAAGTGCTTTCCTTCCTGAGGATGGAAACTGCTTTCAGCTACTCTCTTGTCTCAGTTTGGATGATGTTCTGTCCTTTGCACTGTGGTACTTTGAAAAGAGTTCTAACAAGAAACTTCTTTCTGTGTTAATTCTTTAAACTTCAAGATCATGCAGCTCTGGAAATTTTTGAACTGAAAATGCATTAAAAACAAACAAACAAATAAACAAAAAACCYGCATAGAATACTGCTTTGAATGCAGTGGAAGCGTCCCTGGAAAACTTATGTGCAACTCTTAGTTCCACAGCATATAAACCTTTCTTCTATGTGAACAATTTTCTAATCTGTGGCAGCTGGAATCATTCATTATGATTGATTGGTAAGGCAATTAATAGCAAAATCATGATAATGATATGTAAAGAACAACAGAGTGAATGACAAAAAATCAGTTGATGTATTCCTTGGTTATGATGGGTTTTAATTATTGTACTCTGTTTCTTTAAAAAAATATATATATATATCTTAGCAACTCTATTTAAATATAGAGCTCCTTGCCTGCTGAGTGATATTTTATAACTGATAACTTTGTTTTTTGTTTTGGCTAATAGAGAATTTTAAAAAGTAAAACATAAGTCATCATTTCTCCAGGTGTTCTGAGCCAGCAACGGGCTAAATATTTCACACGCACAGTGATACATAATTTTCTGAGAAATGCAGGCAGATTACTACTTGAAGTGTTTTACCTTAACTTTTATTCTTTTTTTTGTCCCCCTGAAATGCATGCTGCAGTTTCTTTCAAATCCTCTCCCGGAAGTATACGGACTATGTCATTAAATGTGATGTGCAACTCAAAGTGATTTAAAGGGTGAGTTCTATTTTTTTAGGTAGAAGCTTGTAATTTGAACACACCTACAGGTAAGGGCGATAATGAAAACTTTCACATTCAGATACCTAGTTACTGCTTGTTTCTCTTTCAGTTGCTCACACAGGAACTTTATTTTTGTTTTCTTTGAGCAAAACACTAAAGCTGCAAATTCATATACATCCAACTATAATTCTCTCTCATCTATTTTGTTACCTTGGAGTCACAGAGGAAGTTAGTGGACTTCTTTTTCAAGGGCAAAAATACCAAATTTGCTGTAGTTCTTTGCCATCTTCCAGCTTGTCATGGGATTGAGTGCTGAATCAGAATCCACTGCAAGCTTCAGGCTATTAAGAAATGCAGAAATGCAGTGCTAAAACCCAGCATGGGCTAAAATCTTTAAGTGCTTCGGACTGAAACATCCTCAGGGAAAAATGTTTTGAATACCCACAAAACAGAATTTGCTAATGTTTAGTATTTTTTCACATCTCTGTGTCTCTGTATGTTTGCACGTGATGCTTGCACGTTGGCTCTGGGTATATTTTGTGCTTCTTCATAGACATCAGCCCTGGTGAGGCCACATCTGGAGTACTGCGTCCAGTTCTGGGCTCCCCAGTACAAGAGGGATGTGGCACTACTGGAGCAAGTCCAGCGAAGGGCCACAAAGATGATTAGGGGACTGGARCATCTCTCTTATGAGGAAAGGCTGAGAGAGCTGGGCCTGTTCAGCCTGGAGAAGAGAAGACTGAGAGGGGATCTCACCAATATGTTTAAATATCTGAGGGGAGGGTGTCRAGAGGATGRGGCCAGACTCTTTTCAGTGGTGCCCAGTGACAGGACAAGAGGCAACAGGCACAAACTGAAACACAGGAAGTTCCATCTGAACATGAGGAAAAACTTTTTCACTGTGAGGGTGACAGAGCACTGGAACAGGTTGCCCAGAGAGGTGGTGGAGTCTCCTTCTCTGGAGATATTCAAAAGCCGCCTGGATGCAATCCTGTGCAATGTGCTCTAGGTGACCCTGCTTGAGCAGGAGGGTTGGACTAGATGATCTCCAGAGGTCCCTTCCAACCTCAGTGATTCTGTGATTCTGTGATCAGTATTGTATATCTGCATATCTCTATTACATTCCAGATGCCAACAAATGTTAATGAGTCTGCTTTTGCACCTGAAGTCAATACGTGATTGTATTTTTCCCATAATGGACCTTACTCTGTGCAAGTAGGTCTCCAATGAAATTCATTTTGGTTTATCCCAGCATTCACTTAGATATTTCAAGGTTTAAAGTGATTGTCCCTAGTGAATGGGCAGAAATACTTTTAAAATGGTAATACATACCCTTTGATTTGCTTCGCTTCTTATACGGATACAGAAAGGGGACTCTTAAGTTTGTATGAATAATTTCAGGGAAAAATCTTTGTCAATATAATGTGCATATTGGTACCTACAGTTGGAGATGWTTCAAATACTAACCAGTTGCTACTCTATTGTTGCACCTCTACCAGTTGCACTCTACCTGTGAACCGGGACTTCTTGGAAGCCTTTAACTGGATGAAATAGGAGGATATTCAGTTGGAGAAMAATTTGCATGTCCTTATATCGGGATGATTCCTGTAGCAAAATTATAGAAGAAGAAATATGTTAATTGACAAATGTTAAGGAAGAAAAGATGTTCAGCATCAAGACAACATCTGATATGGGATATAACTATAATCAACTGAAAAGAGGGTCCTGCCATGGAAAGTGACTAATAGCCTCAACAATAGCTGTTGCTATCAGCTCTGTTTATAATATGTATGAAATTGCATGAAAGCTTAGTTTGTGGAGGTAAACATTTTATAAATACAGCATATTTTCTGAAACCTAGGCATACTTCTAGGATGAAATTTGCAGAGGGAAAACACATCTCAGGCATGTGTCCTGCAATTCTTGTGGCATGTGCATAGCTTCATGGTAGAAGTCTAGAAGTTGAGTGAAAAATTTGCTTTCACTGTTTTAGAGTATTACTAACAACTTCATATTGCTGTTGTCATTCTGCAAGGTTATTCCAAAATAGAAAATATTTTTTTCTCTGACTGCATTTGCTGTGACAGTGTTTCTCAGACTCAGTTCACCATTCTTGCATAGGTATTGTTGTACAAATTAATGTTATAGTTTACTGCAGAGGAAGCAAGTTAGAGAAAAATTTCAGACAAAAAGAAATGCAAAGTTCCTGGACTTTCCTAGACTTGGGAAGGAATAACCCGATACATTAGTACAGAGAGGGGGCTGACTTACAGAAAAGGACCTGGGGGCAGTAAGTTGAACATGAGCCAGCAATGCACCCTTTCAGCAGTGAAGGCAGACTGCCTCTGGGGCTACATTAGACAGAGCATTGCCAGCAGGACAAGGAAGGGGATCCTTCCCATCTGCTCAGCCCTGATGAGGCCACAGCTGGAGTGCTGGTTCCAGTTCTGGGCTGTCCCGTACAAGAGAGACAGGGACCTGTTGGTGTGAGTCCAGAGAAGGGTCATGAGGGTGATGAAGGGACTGGAGCATCTCTCATATGAGGAAAGGCTGAGAGACCTGGGACTTTTCAGCCTGGAGAAGAGAAGGCTCAAGGGGATCTAATCAATGTGTAGAAATACCTAATGGGAGGGTGTAGGGAAGGCCAGACTCTTCTCAGTTGTGCCCAGCAACAGGATGCGAGAATGGGTAAAAACTGAAATACAAGCAGTTCTATTTAAACACAAGAAAAAAGTCTTTTTTTTCACCATGAGGATGACTGAGCACTGGAGCAGGTTGCCCAGAGAGGTTGTGGAGTTTCTGTCCTTGGAGATATTTGAAACCCAACTAGGCAGTGTCCCAGGCAACGTGCTGTGGCTGACCCTGCTTTAAGCAGAGGAGTTGGACCAGACAGTCTTCAAATGACTTTCCTTCCAGCCTCAGCCTTTCTGTGATTTCTCATCCAGTTATTGTTTCAGAATACAGGATAAGAAAGGGGGGGCCAAATTCCATGAAGGTTAGGAATTGCTGTAGGAGCTTATCTTCTCATTCATTCCATAAAATTGCATCCTCATCTGTTTAAAAGAGAAATTCTGAATATTGTCATTTCCAAGTTTTGCTCTGGATTTGTCACAGTCTGATCCACCAAAATGAATATTCTTCAGCTCACAGTCCACAGCAAAGCAGACTTTGGCTGTTTCCATGCAGTGACCCTGGCACTCTTGTGCAGTCTTCAGGGAAATACCACAAATCATGTGGCAAGTGTAGACATCTAGGTCTTTTGCAGAACTCCAACAGGTATTTTTGCTGCTCAGCTCACTGTAACTGGATGAATTGGGTTGCTTATGTTCAGCCCCTGTGTGCATCTGTTTTTAGCTAAACTCTCCTAAAACAGATGGTATGGCTAAGTTCTCATCATCCAAGCCCAACAAACTCATTCCAGGATGCTTTAGTCAAAGACTGAAGATGGAGGTACCACTGTCTTTATGAAAACTTGGCTCTTATTTCTTCCTTTCCATTCTGTTGATATGGCAGCTTGCTAGTTGCTATTATAGAGTAGAAATATTTAGTTCTGTGCATCAATTAGGGTAAATAATGGTGGTTCTTATAGCAGAAAGACTTTTTTCAGCTGAACTTGTTGCTTAGCTGGGTTTAATAAATAGCAGTCAGCACCAAACACATTGATCTTCAGCTATTCAAATACTAAGGATAACAGTGCAGTTCCCAGAAATGAGATAGATGGTCCTTTTTGGTTGGAGAATCAAGAAATTGAACTGTAGGCTATCCAGCTGCATTGCCTAACCGAGGTAAACCTACAAAAAGGAAAAACGTGAACAGCTGTGCGACTGGGGCTGTCCACTTACATTCTGAGATGCATCCTAGTGTTTCTAAGTAGCAGAATTAAAAATAAGTCCTTTCTTTGAAGACGCTTTGTAGCTATGATCAGAAAGTAAGGAATTAATATTATGGGTAAATCCATCCAAAGGCGGAAGTAGGAATAATTTCTGTTTAACTGTATTCATTCACACAGGAAAGAGTCTAAGGTTTTTAAGAGTAGCTTATTTTAAGGCAGGATGTAGATTTTAAAAATTCCATAAAAACTAGCTATATTATTTTCTAATTGCTGGTGATTCTGTTTAAGGAAAAGGCATATGACTCCAAGAAGGAGAAGAAAAAAACCACCCTGTTTTTACATAAGATGAAATTATGCTGCTAGTTGTACAGCACTGATGTCACTTAAATCCATGCTTTATTGTAGGGCAACTGTGGAGAATCTGGTTAACATACTAAATTTTTTTTTGTTGCATCATCTTTTCATTAGAATTCACTATGTAAATGTTTTACTAATTCATATAGCATATTTATAGAGAAAATAGCAATGGCAAAAAATGAGTTAGGAGCATGAAGAATAAGCTGAGTTTACATTTGAGTTTTAATGGTAAAATGGACAAGAGAGCAGTAAAATAGCTGGCCTTCTTTCCAGTGAATGTTTAAGAAGACAAGTGAAAAAAGCCTTCCTTTTTTTGTATGGGGACTGCAAAATAGGCAGGTGCTTGCTATAGTAAAAGATGGTTTATATCACTTTTTCACCTACCTCTGATATATCTTTGCATTGGTAATGAAGAAGGATTTGCTGTAAATAATAGTGAGATACAGAATGCAGAAGGGTTTGCGTTACAAAATCATGGGTTCAAATTCAACCAAATATTAATGCAAATCTAGCCTATTTTACCCCAGTATTGTTTAATAATTTCTTAATTCTGATTTACTAAATCTCTATTCAAGAATTTTTAAATTATATTGCTACTCTAGATTTTGATGCCAGCTCTATCTAAAGGCATGTTAACTTGCAACATGTTGTTCAAACCCTGCTGTCCCTATCCTTTTATTTGATAGTTTTTCAGACAGAGTGGTTCATACTAAAAAAAGGAAGCTAAGCTGGCATGGAATCTTGATTTGTATTTACTATGCAGTTTTTTCTTCATTAAGTTTCATCTGTTTAAAATGGGCCATACTCACTATGCTTGCTGCTAATGTGTCYGACTTTCAACATTTATCAGTGGGCTATTGCAAATGATCAGCATTTACCTCTGTGTGTGTGTGCATGTGTGTTTATAAAATATATACATATAAAAATAATATAAATATATGTGTATATATACATAATGCTAATTAAAAAATCAAAACATAAACAAAATCTAATGAATTCAGCATGTAATTTTTTTCTTGCAACCTATGCAGAATCCCATGGACTTCCTTGGAATTCTGTTTAGATGTACACATTCAGCTCTGCAGATCAAATTGCTGTACTGGGATCATTTAATAAGGTGATACAGTTAAGATTTATGACTTTATATAAAAACAAGAAACAAAAGAAAAATAATGCAACTCTGTAGTTTGTCTCTTTTTAAGGACGTGACAACTTCAGATTTTCACTTTGCATTTGAAATTTCATTAATATCTTTTCAATTTTTTGGTTATATCTGCTTCTTCATTCTTGCCCTTTCTACAAGTGACCACATTTGTGAGTTAGCTGCATTAGCAGCACTCATTATTTGCTTGTTCAAGTATATCAAGATATTCAGTTTAAGTTTTTTGAATTAAGGAGATGGAAGATGCCTCCCAGTACTCCAGGTGATGCTTAAGAGTTCAGAATTTTACAGTTCACTAGTTAAAATATCTTTCTGAGGTTAAGCTAATGACTTTTTTTAATACCTTATTAGCTATCTGACGGTGCACTAACACAAATGTATTCCACTTTAAAAAATAAATAAATAAATAATACAGTCATATAAAACATCACTGAATACTGAAAGCCTTGAGCAGTATTGCAGAGCTACAGTGTAAGTCTGAAGGTAAAGTATTACAAAAAGATTGATTATTTATGMTCCACTATTCCTGTAATCTTCTTTCACTCTAAGTGTTTTTATTTTTTCTTAAATGTTGTATTATAGATGGTTTAAAAGCTAGGTTTGTCTTCCCAGCCACGAGTCCTTGTCCTCAGCAAGAAAATCAAATATGCAGAGGCAGAAAAAAAGAAGCCTGAAGAATTAAGGCATAGGTTAAAAACAACCAGCTTTCCTGTGATCAGTGGAACATCAAGAATGAATGATCCAGCATTTCATGTCTTACAAAGATCTGCCTGTGATGAGCTATGTTAGTCTGATTCTGCCCTTTTTTCCCCTGTTCAAGATCACTATTTGTCTTGCAGCTGAATCTAAGGATCCAAGCTTTAAGGCTGCATCACATTCATATAACTATCATACAAAAGTATAAAAAGAAAACTAGTTTCTGTCCTGAAGAGCTTCCAGTCTAGCCCAAAATCTAATTCCACATCTAAGCAGAGAGACAACAGATACAGCAGAAGACTAGGGAAGAATAAGGTGCGAGTGAAACAATTTTGAAAAATGTTTTAGTGGTGATAGCATATAAACTACCTTAGACTTGTGAGGTTTTCGTAGGTCTGATGAGGAAAGAGAGCTTAAAGCAGCTGAGAATTGATACCTCACCAGCAGCTGAATCTTGATTCTGAACAAAACAGAAGCAGGAATTCTGAGTATAGTGATATGCATAAAGAATGGTTCTGCAGCTTTCCTCATTATTATTTAAATAGCCATTTTTACCATCTTACCTTCAGCACTGATAGTGCTGGTGATAGCAGGTATAAAATAAACCATAAACTATGTTTTATTCTCAGGATGGAATTTGTGGAGAGATAAATGAGGGACATGGTGCCAGAAATGTATGAGCCAGAACAGTTATTTTGGCAGCAAAATTTGAATAAATAGAAGTGAAGACATATGGTATTTAGGCCAGAAGGATGGCAACTGCAGTAGCTGAGACATGACAGGATGAAGGCTTAGATGAAAACTTGTTTCTCCTCTCATTCCAGACAGCTTAGGTTCTTAAGTACCTTGTGCTTGAGGAATCTTCAAGGTCCAGATGATGATGTGTGGGATTAAATGGAGGGAGAACTCAAAAATGATTACAAGTTGTGTAACCGAGTGAGTGGGAGGGCAGTTAGGGTTGTCCTGAAACTGAGAATAGAGTGCAAGAATGATATTTTTGGGAAGGTTATAGGGAGAGCTCTGTTTTAATTGTGCTGAGATTGGATGAGAGCTGAACAACAAAAGGAAACATTAGAAAATAAGGCCAAGATAAGTATAGAAAAAAGAAGGGATTCACAGTCATCTGGACTTCCCTTTAGGAAATATCATTACGTTAATAACACAGAGGTGTCTGTCTACTCCATAGTCACAGGTTTTTCCCGAATGTCCCTGGTTGCCATGGAGATGAGAGTCTAAGGACTGAAAAATAGTTTGTTTAAATTTAAAATTCTACTCTGGAAAACTAAACGTGGTTCTTACCTTCAGTATGGAGACTCTTTAGCTGAGATCAAGAGCATTCTTTATTCTCGGACAGAGCTTGGCAGTACCAGGAAAAGGTTATTCAACAGCAATTACAAATAGCTAAATCCAGTGAATATCTTCTGCTTCCTTACTCTTCCCTAGAGGAGAAATCATGTGAGATGGGAGTAGATTTGGTGAGCCTCATCTTCTTTTCTCAAATTGAAATGCACTGACATATAGAGCAGGGCAAACTAAGTAGGATAAAACACTGTTCGACCTAATGGTTAAAGCAAAATGCTCCCTCATCCCTGCGTGGCAGGGCAATGTGGGTCTATTCCCTAGCTCATAATGTGGCTATGCAAGGATGGAACAAATAGAGTACTGCTAAGTAATTATAAAACACAGAYGCAAGATTTGTATGACTAACACAAAGTAGGAAAGCCTGTTTCTGAAGCTACGAGTCTGAATCCTCTGCTGTTTTCTACAATAAACCTAGAGAGCTTATTGCTCTGAAAGCAGAGCGCAGTTCAGGAAATTTCAAAAGGAAAAAAAGCTGCTGTTGCGTTTGCTATTACTCTTCTGTTTCCTTCATCTTCTTAATATATTACTGAAAACTGAGGACCAGCCTATGATATGTACATCAAAAGAAAACTTTCCCTATGATGAATGATAGCAGGACAAGGTCAGTAGCAGAAGTGATTTAAARCATTTGTTAAGATTTGCTATATTATAGCACTGTAAAGTTTGCAAGGCAAGAACACACTAAAGCTAATAAATTACTGAGCCAGATTCATCTTCCCTTTAAGAGCTCTGTCCAGGAAAAAATCTACTGCTGTCTGGAAATTCCAGACTTAAGGATTCCTACCATCATGTCAATTGGCTCTACATGGTATATCTTCTTCTGAATGTATGTTTTCATGTTTTGCATGGCGGTTGATTAATATTTAAGATGTGCTTAGAGATCTTAGTAAGCAAAACCAGTCTGACAATTATTTTTGAAACTGAATAAAATGTAGATAATTAGAGCTCAGAAAATTAACACAAGAGCTGCTGCTGATCCCTGAAACACATAACCTTAATACTTGTGTAAGAAAAAGTGGACATAATTTTTCATTGTTTTCAAAGCAAATTACCTTTGAGTTGAACAAAAGGGTTTAACATTAAACGATTTGTTGAAAATATTGATAGCAATAGTTAACAAATGCTAGCAAAACAGACTGCTTTTAGGATAGTATGTTATGGAAAATCAGGCTCGCCGGCCTCCATAACAGGGTCCKACCCTAGGTTCCTGCTGAGGCAGAAGTTCGAAGTCAGATTGAAGAAAAATAAAATTTAATGATACACGTGCRGTAATTACAGCTYGAGCTGGGTGCCTCYGAAGAGGGACCCCGAACAAAGAAACCCCTGGGCAATTATACCCTTACAATCTAAATTCCCCACCCCTTAAGCGATAGTTTGGACCAATAATAACAGTTAGGTCTGTGTTCTTCCCCTTCTTCACTGGGCCCCTTCATTGTCTCCAGGCAGGCTACTTCTTATCTTCAAGGTTGGCTACTCCTGCCGTCCGTGCAACTTCTTTATCTCTCCAGCTTGAACTGGCTCTGGGGCCCCCTTTTACTTATCTAAGTAAAAGTTCACAGCCTGAGGCCTAAGGCTTCAGCAAATTTAGCTACTAATGCTAAGCAAGTTATGCTAAGCGATTAATTCTAGACAGCTTCAGTCCGATATTCTCTAACAAGTATTACTGTCACACAGAGACAAAAACCCATTTGGAAGGAAGGAAAGAGGAAGGAAAAAAATAATGAGTGTAAAATAAAAGCAAATTTGAAAACTACAGCTACATCCTCAAATAAAGTAACGAGTGAGAGGTGGGATGAATGAAATTTTCTGGGAAAAGATTATTACCAAGAAATGAGTCTTCGTGGAGGACAACCTCCCTATAGTGTGCGTTTTTTTATTTTAGAGTCTGTTTACTGTAGCACTGCATTCTAGTAGCTAAGTTTTCATTTTCTGGCACAACCAAGGGTTTCTTGGCAGAAATCAGGTATACAACCGTGGTAAGATGGCATAGCCCATGACCCCATTCCGCGGTCCCAGTGCGCAGACCTCCACAGGCTGTGGGTAACCGAGCCATGGGGCAGGAGTGGCTTTGGCRGTTCTGTATGTCCAGGGGAGCTCCCTGTAGAGTGCTAATTTGCCAGGAGTCAAACCTGCCAATTTAGGTCATCTTTGTGCTTTCGTTTCAGGAATTCAGAAGTGACTGTGCCACTGTAAAACTATTTTAATAAAGACTTTATCAATAGTTAATACCTATTAGGCCTTAAATAGAAAATATTTATAAGGAATAAGTGGTGTTAAATTGAGAAGTATAATTTCCAGTAACTTCTCTTTTTTATTAATATTTAGAGAAGGTCTTCTCTAATCCATTTTAACAGATCATTCTGCTTGGGGCTGCTGTTTCAATAGTACTCCATTCCTGGCCTTGTCATTTAAGTTCCTGCATTTAATTTATATATAAAAAATTCATCAGGTTTAATGTTCCATTTTTTCATTCTTTTAATTAAAATGGAAAGTGTGTCCCTTTGTGTATCACTTCAGATCCTGAAGATCTGAGCCATTTAAGATGGTGTTAAATAAATCTTTTTGTAAAACTTTATTTTTCTGCATTGTTCTTGAAGACAAAGTAGATGAGAGAGAAAAAGCTTTTTTGAGCTGGATGTTGTATCTATTGTAAGTGTAWTGATCAATAATAAATAATCTTTTCTTTACTGAGGCATCTCTGGGGGTTTTTTTGTTTGTTTTCTTTGTTTGTTTTTCAAAAGCAGTTTTCCTCTAAATTAATCAAGCCCACTGATTTTGGTGGATTTTCAGCTCAGACCTGCAAATTTACTTGCATGTTTTATAGCATAGATATGCCATGATGGCACATTGCAGAGTTTAAAAGGTCTGTGCATCCCACAGTTGTTGCTGATTGCTATTGAGTTATATGAAACCCTCCTTTTCCGACAGGGGGGCTACTGTATCTTCCTCAGCGCCTGCCGCCTCCAAGTGTGAGGCCTCAATTCAAGTGCAGCAGAAGTAGAGGAAAGAGTTGTGTTAACTTTCTGGTGGCTCCAGTCAGAATTTGTGAGACCGGGGAATCCGTTTGCCTGCAGAATACTCAGCAAGTCGTGTCATGGAAGCTGGTTGCAGTTTTTAATACATTTCCATTCAAAGCTTTAACAAATCAAGTCTAAAAGGCAGCAACTACTTTCCCTTCAAAGAAGCACTAAAATGATCAACTTCGGTCAGATAATCTAGCACTGGATCAAAACCCCTCAGAGAAATATTTACATTTTGCCAGTTTACTCAAAGGAATGGCTCTAGGGATCTGGAGATATCCTCTGTAATATATATATATATATATATTTTTAACCAAAGAGAACACTGATGCTAGAGCTGAAGCTAGTGATTTAATCATAGAATTGCTAGAGGCTGCAGTACCCTATCTCCTCAGAAATCAATATCTATGCTCTCAGTTATATTAGAGAAATGTTTACTTCTTCACCTGACCAAGATATTAATTTGTATATGCTGTATTGTCTGATTTTTTTAAAGTTGATGATCTGCAAGGAGAGTAGACTATTTATTTTGAAATCCTTTCATGCAGCAGAATTTTTCTCTTATTATTGACTGATTATTTTGTGCATTTATATAGCACCATTCACATGCATCAGGATGCTCTGCAAAGAACTTGAAATGCTCTGTATGTAGGAAGAAATGGCCTTTGCTAAAACATAGCCGTCAGCAGGGCAGCGTGTAGTAGCAACCTTTACGTTGCTGGTGCTACTGATTTCAGCTCAAGAGGTGAACAGGAGAATTTAGCTGGTGCATCAGGGGAATTTAAGTAGGTGAAATGCAATTACCCACATTGGAATATGATCAGGATACCCAGGTTAAACTCTAGTCTGTGGAAAGCGCCATGGGATTTTTAATGACCGCGAGTCAGATAACGTTTTATTTCTCATCCCAAGGACGAAACCTCTATTAGCAGAGTGCCTCCTGCCACTTGCTGTGACATTAGTTCAATACAGACCCGAAGGGAAGAGTGCCACCTCCTGCGGTGAGTCACCTTTGGCACATCTGCTGCCTGCTCAGGGAAGGGAAAAAGCGGAGGCACGGCAGAGGCGACGCGATCTGCTTGCTGTCTCGGGGAAGTCTGTGGCAGGACGCGGAACTGAGTGGGATGGTGGAGGCTGCTGGTGTGCTACTTCTTTAATGACTGAACATATTTCCTTGTGGAAGCACGCTACAGCATCCAACTGTCCCCAGAGGTCTCCCGTCCACAGACTGACCTAGCTCGGCTTCATTTGCCTAACGAGAACTGACGAGATTGCAGCTCGAGGTGGTTGGCTACAAAAAGCACATTAAACGTGTCAGTGCAGGTGATTCTCTCACTATATAAATTGACAGTGGGGGATTAGCTGGTATTGCATTGGAAATCTATTAACATTTGAAGTAGTTTGCTTGAATTAGAAGTCTTGATAGAATTACAATTACTTTCCCTCTCTTCTGTCAGCTTTGCTGCTCTCTTTTGCCTACCTCGTAATGAGAGGATTTGTAAATCAAGGGTGATGTTTTCCCTTATGTGGAGTCATATTCTTTATTAGATGTGTAACCTTATACAGGTGAGGGAGAGGAAGCAAATGGAGGCAGGGAGGAGGAAGCATAACCAGACACCCATTGACTTTACAAGCATGCCAGCATATGCTGAAGCATAGAGGGGGGTAAGATGTAAAGGTCGTGGCTGTGGGAACTGACACGCATGGGCAATTTTCCAAATTGCACAGGAGTAGGAGTATTTTGTTTCCTAAACGCTCAGTGCAGTGCGATAAAGGTAGAATAACAAGAGAAAGCACCATTTTTTTTCTAGTTTGGGGTCTATCTATTTCTGGGTGCATGTTGACATTTAGCAATGAACAATGTGTGCTATTGTAATGGGTTGAGGAAATGCAACTTTTTTTTCTTGACTGCATCTAAAAAGTTAGGAAGCTACAATCCACCTCATTCCCTGGGTGAATGGCTCCTACGTAGCTTTATAATAGCAGAGTAAAGGATTGCTACTACTAGTTTTAAGGTAATGTGTGTGCATATATTTGAAACACCTGGTATGTGGAATGATGCCAGATTTGGTGCAACCACATGCTACAGAAAGAATCTCTGTAAACAGAGACAAATAGGAGGAGATGAAGGCAGAAAACCAGGAGACTGACAAATGAAGCACATTACCGGGACTCTGGGTTTAGCACAGAAACTTGGGAGACAACTGTGAAGAAATACTAGTTGGTGGGGCCTGATGAGCAGCTGCAGAAAGACAAAAGGGAAGGGAGAAAATAGTGACTAACTTCCCCTGGGGAAAAAGTGGGTGGCCTATCCAGGGAATAACTCTTGGGTCTCTCAGCCCCGCTTCAGGGGAGAAGGATGATGGAAAGGAAGTAATCTAGTAATCTGCAGATTAAGTATGAGCAGAAGGAATGGAGCACTGTTCTCAGGACTTTTGTCCTCAAAACAGTTGAGTGGAGTGAAATGTAGGGTATGGAAAAATCTTGCCTGCTCTATGGAGGCAGATGTACCATAGCCTGTTCTTCCCCAGATCAGAGGTTGTTTTAAATTAATGATGTCAGAAGACAGCAGATGATCCTGTGTGAGCTGTAAGGAGATACATCATCAAGTGATTATACATTGTAGTTTTATAAGAATAGCCTTTGTTTCTGTATTTCAGTAGTTTCTTATAGGAATTCAGAAACATCTTAGATTTCATCAGTCCTATTTAGTAGTAGTAGTAGTAGTAGTAGTAGTAGTAGTAGTAGTGTAGTACTTCAAAGCGTTATTGTTCAAACTGTAATGCTATTCCTATTAGAACCTGATCTGTGCATGCCTTGAAAAGTTGCTCTTCAGATTTATTTTAAAACTCTTGATTCTTATGCCAGTACAGTACCTATGCACTCGAGTGCGTCCATCTTTTGAACTAATCCTTTTTTTTCTGTATAAGTCTTCCAGTGCTGGAGTATTCCAAAATATTCTGTTATCTTTGTCTTGATATGCCTTGGTCTTCCTCTATGAATATTAAAGATATTACTGAAAACAGAGTACGCGGCATAACATCTTTTAGTCGTTCCCCTGGCATAGCCATCTCTGAGTCATTCCAGAGAAAATCGTCCTTTGTCTAAATATGAAAAATTGTCAGTGGACCCATTCCCAGYGGGGCTCTTTGCAACCTCAAGTCAGCTCTTTCTACCTTATTTCTGGTGGACAGTGACATTCTATCTGATCTTTGCTTTTTTCTCTAGCAACATTTACGTTGCCTGTAATTTGCGTTCCATTAGCTCCTTCAGGTAATACTTAATGCCTAAAAGCTTCTATCAGATTCTCATTCAAGGGTGCCAAATATATATGTCACATATATATGTCACATCTAGTGATATATCCAGTGCTTTTGGTGTCTTCATAATTCTTTTACCTAAGGTAAAGTTTATCTGCTGATAATTTCTACAGTTTTAGAGTTCTTCTATAGCATAAACTGAGCTTCCTTGTAAATTTGGAAATATTGTAATTCCAAACTCTGGAAAGAATAAAACTGCCACAGAGTTCTACAAATCTTACACAGTCTGTTGTTTTTGGTTACTATATTGCAGGAATAGATCCCCATTTCTTACAAAGAGACTCTGGAATAAAGTTTTMTTCCCATTTAGTTTTCATGTGTTCATTAGAAATATGCATGGTTATAAGAGTTCTATATCTTCCTCAGATTGAATGGTTCCTCTAGTATCTAAAAGATGCATTAACTCTATTAATTATAGAAAGGAAGCATTCAGGATAACTTGCTGCCTTCTTATATGATAACTTTTAGAAGATATTTCCAATCATCTTAGCTGCAGTTGAGCAGAAATTTTTGGGCGCAGTGTTTTTGGCAGTAGGAATCTTGAATAGGCTTGATAGACAAGCAAAATGTGTCAGTCCAATAGCATGTGAAACACATGAAGTCTTGTTTAAGAGCTATATTTCCTTTAGTAGATGAGGAAGAAAAAGCAACTATGATATAACAATATGGGATTAACATTTATGGAATACAGCACAGGTATGACAAAGGAGAATTTGTGAATTCTGGAGGCTCAAATGTATCAAGACTGCAGGGAAAAAAATCTGATTACAATTGTCCATCATCTATTCAAAGTGTTCTATGAACTAATGTTTACAAATCACTAACAATTTGGTGTCCTAAATATGATATCTGTTTTGATTTTTCTCATCCATCAACAATTCAACTTTGATACTAGGAAAAATGTAGTAATCCAGTCCTGAAAACACTTAAAGGTAATAATTCCATTTGGTGCCATTAATCAATGTATGCTGATTTTTCTTTTTTTACTTTATCTATATAAGGAATGAAAAGATTTGGTGTTAATTAATGCAATCTACCATTAAATGTATAAAAAATTGTAGTCCACGAAGGTCCTATTGTCAGATATCCTATGCGGTGTTTTATGGTACCATTAAAAAAAAAAAAAAAGTTCTTTAAAAGGGAATAGACTTTCTAAGATCTGCAATGATAATTCTACTGTAAACTCCAACAATCCAGAACTTCTGAGGCAGAAYGGGGAGGAATTATGTTTAAGTTTATAATAAATCCAGAGCAGATAGGAAATGTCAGACACACATCACATTTCAAAGTAAGAAACTCCTGTGAACAAGTCAATATTTGCATTACATAATCAGAATGGAGTTAACAACCACCTTCTAGGCACAGGTCCTGCAGATAAATGTTTTCAAATTTGGAGAAAAGGAAATATTCCCCCTTCATTTTAATCACAAATGAACACGTAAACTAGCTTCACTTCTTATTAATACAAATGTTCATTACAATATTTCTTATTTAGTATAAAACCAATTTTGTTTTAGAAATTAGTTCAGATGTTTCAATATTGTAAATAAAAAAAAGCCTTAAAATATTAGATGAACCAAAATAAGTAGCATACTGATACACCTCTATTTCACTAGAGGTAATAAACAGAYGGAATGTTTCCCAGGGATGGATGAATGGAATAGATAATTTAACAACCAGATCAATATCACTTGATGTATATAAAAAGAAGAACACGTGAAGAGAGAACAAATATTTTCAGGCAATATTTTTTTCCTTTTTTTTTTTGACTTGCCCATAATACTCTTACCAGTCCCATACATTGCTTTATATCAAAAACAGCCTCTAGTCAGATACCTTGACCTTGATCAACCAACAGGAAGTTTAACAGAACCATTTTCTAACTATAACTTATCTTCAAGCCTTGAAAAGAGAAAAATTCCCCAGAACATGATATGGCATATCCCCTCTGCCTCATGAAGCTATGCCCATATGGAAAGGAAGATATGCCAACATCCGGGTGACCTCACCTGAAATAATTGGATAATGTAGATAAAAATGAAAGAAACAAGCTGAGGAAACCCAGTRCCCTGGAGAGGGGGTGTGTGAATCTGTGTGGATGTGAAGAGAAAACAGCATTCTATTTTTTTGTTTGAGGTTTTTTCTTTTTTCTTTTTTTTTTTTTTGCTTTGAAACTATTTTCCAATGGAAAAGCTGTTTTAGTCCACAACGTTTACAATGCCACTTGCTTTTCTTCAATGACTAAGTCACTCTCATCTTTTGGTAGCCCTCTGGCCCTTATGTTCCTTTTTCAGTCAAAGTCGTTCTATTGGCCAGTCTTCATTTATGGTGGAGAGGCAGAAAAGGAAAGGACCCTGTATGAATTAATGGAGTAGCCAAAGACCAAGCAACACAGAGGCAGCAGAGTAAGAAATTACTCGGTTCCATCCATTGTTGCTCACAGTATGAATGCAGGTGTCTATTGCTTTAAGATATTCAGACTTCTTAGTGTAGCTTGTTGGTCAACTGCCAAGCTATATTTAAGGAGCAAGTGGCTGAAAAATTTTTGTTTTGTTGCAATCTGTGATGCTGGCCAGGACGAAATTTCATTTGTTAGCTCACTCCTGGATAGCATGAAGACGTACCTTGAATCTCTTGCCATGGGAATGGAGGGCTTTTCACTACATATCTGAGTGAGTGATTGCTGCTCCACTAACAGCAAGATGAACTAAGAAGGCCTAAGAACTAAGAAGGTGTTATAAACATTTAAGCAGACGTCTTCCCAGAAGAGGTTTAGGCTAAGGTAGCAAAATTTTTTTTTTCTTTTTTCCTCTTTTTCCATGAACGGGACAGAAATTCGCTCATCTCTCACACTGTTCAGGATTTACCTTGTCCCTAGAGATCAGGAAGGGGTGAGAAAATCATGATCAGAAATGTCAGTGAAAGCACCTTAATAAAGAAAAAGTGGTGTCCGATTCCTGGATACTGTAACTGTATACATTTAGTTATATACATATAACATACATAACAGGTACACATATATGCTGTATACATATAGCTATTTATATGCATATAGATAAGCTATATTATATTGTATGTATCTATGCTATACTATATTATATTTTACATATCTGTATAGTTGTAGTATGTATGTATTTTTTAAAAGTTATATGCTATGCTATTAATACTTTATTTGTTGTGGTACTCACCTCTACTTGTGCTGAAGTGACACTCAAAATGTGCTAAGCAATATCTAGACACCAACAAGGGGTCAAATTCCTTTCCTGACAACCACACATTCTAGACAAAGCTGTATCTTCAATCTAATTTACGCCCATAACTAGGGAAATTCTTCACCCGTTAATGTCTGGCAAAATTCCCACTTTAGTGGGGTCAGGATTTGATTCTGTTGRCCAAAGTAGCATGCTTGAACAGAAATGACTGAACAGTAAGCAACAGGGAGAACATTGTAGGCTTCCTTTAGCATAAAAATGCATGAGCTTCTCCTGATGAATGTTAGGTCTCTTGTCTAGAGACCTGTACAAATGTGTGACATGTTCATTCTTGTCTGTTGTTCTCTTGAAATTCTGTACGTGTCTTTTTTTTTTCTATTGACCTTTATATAACCTTATATTCTACTTCGAAGTGTTTGGGCTGAATTTTTCCATCCTGGAAGGAGCCAGATGCAACTGAGATAGTTACATCAAAATGTGAAGTGGTACATGCTTTCTGCCTGGTGAGACTAAGGCAGGAGCTGTAGCATGTTATTCACTCTACTCTCCTCATGCAAGGCAAACATAAATTTGCAGCATGTCATCTTCAGGCTGAGAGTTTTGGAAGTAAGGAAAAGAGGAGATTTCAGCTTTTCTGAGCATGAGGCTGGAGAAAAAAAATCATGTTGTTTTTCTTATCTGTTAAAAGATTTAAGCAAGTTATCAACCTCAGTGCTTTGAAATAAGACATCCACCTTTGCTGGAAAGGAGAATTTGGAAGTTTTGTATCTGACATATAGCTTTTGTTGACGTATGGAACCACATGATATATGAAGAGAAGCTATGGGACCTGGGTTTGTTCAGACTGAAGAAGCTAAGACTAAGTGGAGATCTAAATGTCATCTTCAACTTTTTAAAGGGGGATTATGGAGAAAATGGAGCTATACTCTTCCCAGAGGCTCACAGCAAAGGGACAAGAGGCAATGGATAGATGCTGCAACAAGGCAAATACTAATTAAATATGAGAAAAAAATTCTTCACCACGAGGGTGGTCAAACACTGGACCAGGTTGCCCAGAGAGCTATTGTGTCTCCATTCTCAGAGATATCTAAATTTGACCTTAGTCCTGCTTTGAGAATGGGGTTGGACCCAGCTGATGCCCAAAGGCCCTTCCAAGCTGAAATAGTCTATGGCGCTGTGAACAGATTGCGAAACAGAATTCTAGGACTCAGGATTATAATGTTAGAAAAGGTCTGTTAGATGATCAAGTCTATCTCCCAAGAAGAAAACAGGGTTGTGTTTTGATACATGCAAAGGGAGGTGCTATAAAAACTTTCTTGTTCTTGTGAATGTAGGCCAGGAGCTACCACAGTTATTGTCTTCTGTGATGCATTGTAGCCAGTCTTTTGATCTTTGAAAGACAGATTGTAGTAAAGCAGCATACCACACACATACCTCAGCTTTATTTTCAGCATAGCTCAAGGTGGAGTTCATCCTACTCTATGTCCCAATGATAAAATAGAATCTGGGCCTTTAGAAGGGCTTGGGTAGGAAATGATAGTAAGGCATTTACTGATTGAAAAGTGGACAAGCTTATGCAGTGACTTCTGTCCTAGAACCTTCTCAAATCAAATGTTTTCAAATACAGTATCAAATGTTTTCAAATACTTTGTTTTAAGGGTTGCAAAGCCTTACTAAAGATATTTTGGAGCAGTTATTGATCTACGTAGTAGTTAACCAATATGTAGTTGTACAGCTCTAGATCAGATGTAACCTACTTGTTGCTAAGTCCTTTCTAGTTCTGAATATTGCATGTAGAGTAATCTTTTGAATGGCTTAATTCCAAACTTCTGTATGTCATTCAYATAATTAATATGAAAAGCTTTGTTGTTGTTGTCAGGTAAAAAGTCAGAGTTTTATAGTCAGTTGGAACTGTCAATAAAACTATGACAGTTCTGAAGAAAGAGGAAAGACTTTAGTCATTTCGAAGAACTTAGGATATATTTGTGAGTATGCTGATAATTTTGTTTCATGCTGTGACATACTCCCCAAAGATCACCGAGATTCTGGCTTGCTTCCCAATACCCTACTGCATGCCAGAGAGCTCTTATGGTTATCACAGTCACCAAAAGACATTTCTTCCTCTTCTAACTCTTGTGATACCAGTTCTCAAAGTAGTGCTCACAGATGAAATGTCAGCCCACAAAGTATCTGTGAATACTACAGAGATTGTTCTGGGAGGATGAGCATGGCTTCAGGAGCCCTAATCCCCTAGCATAGATTCACCCCATCCTGAACTAATGAATGATTTGTGATTTGGTATCTTATTTCCTTTGATACCATCTTTACTTCAAGCCAGGTTATGGTGAAATGAAATGCCAATAGAAAGCAATGCCCCTTCCTTTGTATGTTATGAAAGACACAGATGAAAGAAAAACTTGTCTAGCTTATACCAAGCTTATACCTTATACCAAGACTAAATTGGACTGAATGGGAAAGTTCTGTCTCTTTCCCTTGCTGAGTTGACTTACTATGCATTTTCCTGGCAGACAATTTTTCAAATCTCTTTGTATTTTATGGTTAAGGCTACATTCACTGAAAGGAACTTCTTCCTGACAGAGCATGCTAGCTTTTATAGCCAATCTTATTTTCAAAGTCCTCCAAAAGGTCTACAAAGATTTAACATCTCTTCTCAAAACTTATTTAAGAGAAAATCTTGCAACTCTTCTGAAGTAAGATCAGTATTATGTACTTCCATGGACATGCAAATGTCCCTCTGATGGACCAAATGTAATTGCCTGCACTTATCTGGTTAATCAACTCCTTGACTCCCTGAAGATTGAAACTCCCCCACCCGTTAATAATAGCGTGCACGTTTCAGCATGCACCTGTTTTTATGTAAGTCTTTATATTAACAAGCATGCACATTGTAAGCGTCCACTTGGGGCAAACCCATGTAGCTTTTTGTAGCATRGTCTTAAGTGAGAGCAGACAGGAAGTTAACAGACAATTTTGCAGTAATGAAGTATTTTCAGTGATTYGCTCCTCAGCATCACTCTTAAAAGTATACCATAAGACATGAATATTGATGTGCATTTGCAAAGTAGGTTAATTTCAAAGCCATTAGATTAATAAAAACTTCTTGTTTATGCCAATATTACGGTATTATAGGTCAATATTGTACAAAATCATTAGCTGTCTACACTGACCTGCATGACAAAATGAAGTCTGAGATAGGGATACCCTTTTTAATTTCCTTGCGTCTGAACAACTTCTCAGAGAATGCATTATGCAATGTAAACATCTGCCTGTGTCCATTTTCTTGCTGGCAGCATGGTCATGAGCCTGAGGAAGATGCAAATGACTCCCTTTTAGTTTGTTTCTGTCATATATAGTCTTGATAACACTGATGATATAGGATTTATGTTCCAAGTTTCTTTGGAAAAGTCAATTTTGACTGAAGAAAACTTGATTGATTGTTCAGAGACTGTACATGTTAGATGGGCATTGAAAGGAGAATGTTAATTTTCTAGCATTTTGTTAGGAAGATCAAGATCTATTCTTTAGAAGATGGATATGGGACACTGCATGGCTCAGGAAACTAGTAAAGCAAAAACAAGCCTTCCACTGCCTCAAATTCAGATCAGATGATGACTGATAATCAGCACTATCTGACAACTTTTCCCTAAATTTATGTGAAAGTGATGATTCCATTTCAGTTTGTTAAGGACATTTGTCCACTTCTTAAAATCATCATTATTATTGGTTTATACTTTAAAGACTAAACATAAATAGAAAACAACTGCTAAAGACTTGAGAGTGCATCAGGGCTGTGCAAATAAACATTCACTGCCCTCAGGTCTTCTGGGAGCTTTCTGGAATCCTTAATTGATTCATGGGCCTCGGCAGTTCTTGAACACTGAGCAAACTAAAGTCAGTTTGCTTAGCTGTTTTCCTTGAAAGACTCCATGATATTTTCTCAGAAATACAAAAACGTTACATTTAATCATTGATGCCATATATCAGGTTGGTAAATTTGCCTCTTCTATGAACAATAACTTGTCTATCTATAATTTAAACATTTATGAATCTCATGAAAATTTTTTTCAGTCCTGCATTTCTACTGCTGTAATTTAAAGATGACTATGGGGTTACATCTTCAGCATGAGACACTGATAAGTTCTCTGTTTCAGGGAAAATGGGACATCGGATGAGCCATCAACACCGCATCTTTTAGTACCTGTCTTTCATTCTTTTGTTCTCTGTATAGAAGCATAAATATGATGATAGTGTAGGTATAGGCATATAAATAACTAGTTTAAATATCTTTCACCCAGTTATGTTAAAAATGGATACGAAATTCAGGAATATCGGACCAGTTACCTCCAGTTCCATACCTCAAGAATTATCTTGTTTATATTAGTTGAAAATAAAATAAAACAAAAATTTACACTTTTGGTTTTTCTAGCAATCATAATGTGTGGAAATGTAAGGCTTTTTGATGAACAAAATTTTTTTGCAAATTACATTTGTGAAGATTTTTTTTTGTTGTCTCAAGTTTGATTCATTTTGATTTTTTCCTTTTTTTTCTTTTGCATTATATTTCCAAGTGAGATTAAACCCATTATAACATAAACTGATCATATTCAAAAGTCATTGCATGTAGCAGCTATAGGCCAATGATTATTCGGCATTTATTTCAACAGTCCTAATAGGAGTGCAGGTGGTGGTTTCCTTAGTAGGTTGCATCTTCTTAAGTCAGTTTCCCTGCTGTTGTAAACTGATGTTACTCTATGAAACTTGGAGGGTATGTTTGAATTTTATCTGCAGACACATTAGATCAGAATAGTGTGTTCTGAGTATGCCTTCAAGATTTCATACCACATAATCAAAAGCTGTGATAAGAACTAAATATGAAAGCTACAGTCTAGCATCTTCTTAAGACGAGGGAAGAAATGGCAAATGCTGAATTCAAAAATATGTATTGAGGTTTTGGGATACTAAGTGTGTGCCTGGTAAAATTCGGTTTTGGGGTATTTTGTTTTCCTTGCCCTTCACCTCTTTTTTCCCCATATCCCTGTTGCCATGCGCAAAAGCATGCTCAGATGTGGCAGGATGTCTGTTTGTAGGGCCATTCTTTCAACCTAATCAAGGAACTGATCTGGGCTACTAAAGGCAGTCGAAGACTGCTTTTTTCATTTTTAGGAGAGAATCCCAATCAGAGTTAGGCTAGCAAATGATTGTGCTAGCACAATTGAAAGCAAAGTGCACCATAAGAAAGGGAAAGGAATAGTTTAAGCTGCTACTGCTGCTAAACACTTTGCACTTGAAATGATAATTTTAGAGGAGTTCCAATAAACATTTAAGTACTGCTGTATGGTTTCAACAAGATACTAACAGCTGCCCACTGCTGATTCCAACAAGTGAAAAAGGAAAGGACAAGTGGGTTTACTTCTCAGAGAAACTCAAACTAAGTGGGAAAACTGGGTTGATAGCAGCTGTTTCTCTTTACTTAGAAACCAACTACACGATATTTTAGAGATGCTGTTTCTATGCTTCAGTGTGTGAGTCAAGAAATTTGACGCATAACCTGACACAAAACAGAAACTAAAGGGTATGAGAAACTGGCAGACCAGAAGGATCAGATTTGCTGGCTGTTACCTTGATAGCTTTTTTGGCAGGCAATAAAGGTGACCTCTGATTTTAAGCAGCCAAGGGGGTGCACAACCTGAACTAGGGTCAATATCACAGGAGGAAATAGCAGACAGGCTCTGCCCTAGAGTCTAACACATAAAATTGAATAAGCTGTCAGCTTTATGTAACTATTTACTCTAGGGTAGAAATCAGTAGTTACCTTAGCAACACTAGTATCACCCGAAACATAGCCATGCTGACTCTGATTTGCAGAGATGCATTTACTTTGACAATGTATTAAGTAACCTTTCTGAATGTTTTACTGTGTTTTTTATGAGGAATAAGATGTACTGCAGCCAAGAAAAATGTTTTCTCCAGATTTCAAAGTGCTACACAGCAGTAAAAACCCTTACCTGGCATAAATCCAAAAGATTTCATCTCCAGTGAAGAAATGTTGATTTATTACAATGAAAGAGCTAACTCATCCTTTTGAGCAGTGCCTTGGTTTAATACCAGTCCCTTTTTTTACTCTTTAGATACAAGCGGGTTTGATTTGCTTTCCACAGGACTTGTAATATTGTGGTCATGAAAATGAGAACTGCTAATGATCTTTGGTGCTACCAGAACTATTGGGGCAATTGAAATGTGCCTTTACCACTAAATTCAGTGTTGGCTTAGATCCCTTCTATAACACGATACTACAAAGAGTTAAGGACAAAACAAAGAAATTGATACTAAAAGCACATCTGTGATTTTTTTTATCAGAAAAGTTCTGAATTTGGCCCTATGATACTGAATAGTTCACATTGCATGCTAGCTGAATTATTTAATGCACTAAAATTCCCACTAGTCTGGGCTTTCTCATATACGTACTGTACAGCCATCTTCAGAAGACAGATGACAGTATATTGAATCCTATTATAAAGACTCCAGGCAAGAGTGAGTCTACCATCTTCCATACTAAATTGCTATTAAGTCAAAACCTGGAAACTACACATTATTTTGGTGCTGAATTTGTTGAATTTTTAACTGTATCAGCTTATATATTGTGGGTGAATTCTGATACTGCAGATATTCAGGTTACTTCAGTGCACAGGCACTCTGCATACATTGGAAAAGTTCATTCTTATTCTTCTCTTTAGAAAATTAAACAGATCAAATTTACGCTATCCTTTCCTCACTCGCATTCGTTGTGGGGACCCTTCTTGGAACTCACTCCGGTAAAATCTCTCCTAGAGCACAGACACAGAAGGGGACATGGTAACCTTCTACCACCTGTAGGCTAGTTCCTCAGAGGCAAAAAGACTCTTCTAATTTCCTTTCTTATCCTGGCCTACAGTTTACTGGTTGTGAGGGGGCTGGGTTTTGATTTTTGTTTCGTTTCCCCAGCTGCATATTCTTTTTCACCTGGAAACCCTGTCCTGGCAAGTTTTGAGTTGCTGTTCTTTGGTCAGGATTTCCAGGCATGTGTTAGCCCTAATCTGAATGGAAGGTTTCAGCCATATGGCAAGCACGCCATAAGGTATGTGCAGAATGACATAGCAGCTACCGCATGTTCAAAAATCTGAGGCACTTGCAGTGTGCGCATGCTGTGGATGTATAATAGATGCAGAGCAACCTTAGTGCTTTCTGAAAAGATATAGATTATGCGTATATATTATGAAGATACAAGCCATATTGGTAAATAGTGGTATATTATGAAGCTACTAAAAATGCTAGACTCACTGTGCATGCATTAGGCAATTCCCAGGTAGTGTGTATGTGCTGCAGTTGTCCAAGAAATTCCAGATCAGCATAACATGCGTATTCCCAATTTATATAACCAAGGACCAATTAATCTGCTTAACTGCATCATTATACATGAGAGCTCCTGTTAAGGTTGTTCTCTGCAATGGTCCAACAGTCTTTCTTTGATTGATGTAATCTAGAGCAAACTCTACTGCCCTGTAGCTAAAATCTGCATTCTTTATTACCAAATCCATTTCCCTGTATTTTGCCATATTAATGCACACTGTTGCTTTGACAGTATTCTAACCAGTCAGTCCACACCTTTCTGTAGTATAAAATAGTTTCCCATGTTATTTACTATTCTGTAACCTTTGTGCTATCTGCAGTACTCACAGTCGTCTAGATCTATACTGCTGATAAAATTGCTGAATAATTTTGGGTGACAAACTAATCCTTACTGGACTTTGATACTAACATCCTTATGCTCTATTACCAAATATGTTTTTAGAGACCTATCAGAGATCCAACTTTTATTCCATCTAATGTGCCCTCTTAATTTTTTAAATTTTTTTTGCCAAGATGGAAGCGAAAAGGAAGTTAAAAGCTTTTAAGAAATGCTGGTATATTCTGTTGATGACAATGCCTTATAAACTACACCTGTAATCTTGCCCAGAAAGAGACAATAGAATTGTATCTTTCCATTTAATAAGACCCATTTCTCATTATTAACATCAATTATATTTTTAGCTTCAATTTTTTTTGTTGTTGATGGTTTAGAATCTCTGATCAACTGTTTAAAATTTTGTCTAAGGTTTGAATCAAGACAGTGCTTGTATAGTAACCCTGGTAATCTCTTTAGCTGATTCCCACACCTACTTTTCTAATATCAGAATTACATCTGCAATTTTTCAATCCTTTAAAACTTCCTCAATTTTCAGACCTTTGATTCCAGCTGAGATCCCTTGTTTGCTGGGAACTCCTCAGCTATTTCTTTTAAGATATCTAGTCCAGTCAGGTTGAAATATATAATTATTTTTAAGAGGTTACAGATTCTGCTACTGTTATGTTAATGATTATTAACTTCTTTTTTCATCCATATATTAAACTTGCTGTTCCTTCCATAACTATGTATGAGATGTGAAAACCTTTTCTTGTTTTGTGCCAAATATGACTACAATTGTCAAGTGAACAACTACATAACATTATTTTTGATTTTGCTATCTCTGGTTAATAATGGCCTGATTCCTCATCTAATGTTCTTTTCTATTCCTAGTATATTAAATAAATATTTTTTTTTATTTCTTTCTCTTGATTATATTTTTTCCAAGCAGTAATCTTGGTTTTTGTCTTCTCTGAAAATTAATATTTTAAAATTACCTTGATGTTACAATAGGAAAAATGTGAAATATATTTTCAAAAAATCAATTCATTTGCAGCCAATATAATTTTGTCAAATATTAAGACTGATCAAATATTTCGTATCTATATTTTCAATAGGAATGTGAGACTTTAGCTAACTAGAATTTGAATGAATCTGTCCTTTTTTTTTCTCTCTCTCTATTTCCAGTTTTGATGTGTTTTTTGGAATGGAAAAATAGTTTCTAACTCAAAATTAGATTTTTTTTTCTTAGTAGTTTCCATCTGATTATTATTTTTCCTCATAGACTTTTCAGTTTATTTTGTGTGTGCTGCCATTACTTGAGATGAAAACACTGTTCGTTTAGCTTTTAGTTATTCTTCATATATCCATACATCCATGAAGTTCGTACCTCAGGAAGTTCAACAAAGGCAAGTGCAGAGTCCTTCACCTAGGGAGGAATAACCCCATGCAACAGGACAGGTTGGGGGTTGACCTGCTGGAAAGCAGCTCTGCCGAGAAGGACCTGGGAGTGCTGGTGGACAAGTTAAGCATGAGGCAGCAATGTGCCCTTGTGGCCAAGGTGGCCCATGCTGTCCTGGGGTGCATCAGGAAGAGTGTTGCCAGCAGGTCGAGGGAGGTGATTCTCCCCCTCTACTCAGCCCTGGTGAGGCCACATCTGGAGTACTGCGTCCAGTTCTGGGCTCCCCAGTACAAGAGGGATGTGGCACTACTGGAGCAAGTCCAGCGAAGGGCTACAAAGATGATTAGGGGACTGGAACATCGCTCCTGTGAGGAAAGGCTGAGAGAGCTGGGCCTGTTTAGCCTAGAGAAGAGAAGCCTGAGGGGGGGGGTCTTATCAATACATATAAACATCTGAAGGGAGGGTGTAGAAGGGAGGGCCAGACTCTTCTTCAGTGGTGCCCAGTGACAGGACAAGAGGCAACAGGCACAAACTGAAACACAGACACTTCCATCTGAACATGAGGAAAAACTTGTTCACTGTGAGGGTGACCGAGCACTGGAACAGGTTGCCCCGAGAGGTTGTGGAGTCTCCTTCTCTGGAGATATTCAAAATCCACCCAGACGCGATCCTGGGCAATATGCTCTAGGTGACCCTGCTTGATCAGGGGGGTTGGACTAGGACTAGGACTAGGACTGAGGTCCCTTCCAACCTCAACCATTCTGTAATTCTCTGATGCATTGAGAATAATTTGAAATCATTGTGAGTTTGCTTAACCGAATACTAAGTGAGATCCTTAGTGTTCTATGGAAATTCTGGGATTTTATTATTTTATTTTATTTTTTTTACAGATGTTCAAAAGATTACTGGTGATATACCATAACCATGGAGAAATGGAGGAAACAGGTAAATATCCATTCCCTAGGTTTGATAAACATTTGGAAGATATGATTAATTAAGTATGCCTGCTTGGGAGTTGGTTCCTGAAGTTTGAGATCTGTTTTTTATTCTTCTCACCAGGAGTTTTTTGAAGTGTTTGTGAAATGCATGGAGAGGATTTGTTCCTGGGTTTCCTGCTGTATTACTGAAACACTCCTGAGCAAGAATTCTGCTACTCATATTTGTGGCTCTCCTTTAACTCACAGCTCTTCCTTTTCCAGGCAAGTAAAATAATGCTCTTCACCTGCAATTTCCAGTTCAAGTCCATCATAGATAACCATTGACCAAATATTATTCTTGTAACAGTTTTCTGTTGCCCTCAGAGGTTCATTTCGTAAAATAGCATTGCACCCCTTACACAAGGAGATGATACAATGCTAGTGCAGCACTGAGTGTATCATTGATTGTAGTAGACGTTAATAAAGGCCACCTATTTATTTATGTTTCAGTAAATTTAGCATGCAGATGTCTAAAGAGACACACAAAGAATAGTATCGTCCTTTTTCCAAAATGAGAAACCGAGACACAAACTTTCTTCCACTTGTAGAAACAGACTTCAAGGATCACAATTGCACATGGCTCTCACGAGCCACAGTTTGAGGTCTTGCCTGGACCACTGAGCCTCCCTGCAGAAGAACACGGATCCAAAGACTGGGTGGTTTCATCCTGAGGTTTCTGTTGCTGGAGTTTCTAAAAATTCTGTCTCTTCTGAGAAGCTACATTACCAAGTGGCTACCATGTATTAGAGGTGTCAGCAATTACACTGAACTGCAAGGAATGACTTCCTAGAAACAGAATGAGTTTGCAAGCAAACCTTGTGGGGGAAAAAAGGTTCGCTTTAAGTGACAAATGAAACATATTTTAATTGCCATGGGAGCTGCAGAAGTGCCTGGAGGATGGATGATTATGTGAATCCTAGTACATCTGACCCTGCGATGTTGTAAGGGTACAATACAAGTGCATGGAATAAGGAAGATTATGGATAAAATTAAAATGTATGACAGCTCTAGGAAAATAAGAGATTAGAAATTTGTTTTTTAAGTTGTAAACACATGGATAATAGTAACCATTCCACATTTAAAATAAAGGTTGAAATCACCTCCTTAGGCACAGAGGAAGAAAAGCAAACAGTTTTTACATATGTTTTTGGACCCTATGGGTTTCTCCACTAACCATTCCCTTGGAATTGCTTCTCTTTCCTGGTAGGAGGAACTAATCTTTATGTACAGGAGCAGTGCCTGAAGAAATCATTAGGGCAATGAATATTTCAGAAAGAGCATGGGGAGCACTTCAGGGAGAAAGGCATATCAGCAGAAAACCTGTTCTAAGGAAGTTTATGGCATTTTAAATCATTTCCTGCCCTTTTTTTTTGCATGTGAAAGATCATTATATTGGGAACATACATACATCTCAGTTTTGATAGGAAGCTAGATTTTTCCGGGCTAAAAAGGGAGAGGGTTACTGATAGCTGTGCAAGCAATGTATTATATCTCTTATCATATTTGCACAGTAGTGCTTGGACTCTGCTTTTGTTTTTTTCAATGGGGGTGATGAATGCCTAGACAGTAAGGACAAAAAGTCAGACCTTCCCAATCCAGGGATGCATGGGGGGAGAATATATTTCTGAACACAGTGGGAGATGGAAGCTGATATCTTGCTGATATCAGCTGATTGACCTCTTTTCAGTGCCTTGCTTCTGGAAAAGACACCAGCTCCTTCTCTAACTCAGTTTCTGCAGAAGTGAAATGAGCTGCTTTCACCAGGCAAATGCATGGATTGTCTCTGTACAAGGCAGGGGCTCACAGCTCCTGGTGCTTATTTCTGTTGTCCTTGGAAGCAGTGCCCAAGTAGGGACTCCAGTTTGTGGACCCACTGATAGGGTACCCTTTGCTTCATTCTGCAAGCCCCAGCACCCCACTGATACGTACCAGTTGTGGCCAAGCTGTCCTTTGGAGGCTGTCCTGTGACAGAGCTATCCCACACAGCTCATCGCCTGGGTTCTTTTCAACATGTCTGCAACTTCAGGAAGCTCCTGGGTCACCCACACTTTTACAGTCATGCAAACTAAGAGGAAGAGGACCAAACCAATTTTTGCCTCCTGGTCTTTTCTAGTCAGTGAGGAAAAGAGAAGGGGGAGGGAGAAGGAGGGAGTCACAGTTCTCTTGTCCAAGGGCTCTCTACTCTGTCCCACCATCGAAAGCAGGTTTTGCTTCAGTTCAGTTTGCCCTGGATGCTGTGGCTGTTGGGGAGGACAATGTCTCATCAACAGATGTTGGTTTCTATCCTCCAAATCTGATGTGACCAACAGCGGAACTGAAGAGAAAAAATATTTGATGTTCTGTGTCAAAATGTACTAGGGCCAAGTTTTCCTTTCCTATGATCTGAGTGATAATTCCCAGTTAGGCTCTCAGTCCAGCTGAGGTTAGGCTTTTATAGTCCATTCAGTAACTCTCCCCTGCCTTTTAGCAGCTTGTTCATGTATTATACCACCTGGCTTTCTGCTGTCCAGCTTAGCATTGGGGTAGTGGCAGTCTCACAGCTGGCTGAACAGAGGTAGTTAAAGGAAAGAGGTAACAACCAAGTTGGTCCTAGACCTGTTGCAATCCTTTGGAGGGCTCTAGATAAGCTATAGAGAGTCAAGTCTGGTGCAAAGATGTCCCTGGCTTTAGCCTTTTGGGGCAGAATTGAGGTATGAACCCCTTTCCTTTCTTCACACCCAAATGGCCTTGCAAGGGTGTATAACTGTGTAGGCAGTATGGACAACAAGTAGAAGAAACTGTCCTGGCGCTGTCGGGACAGTCCTGATACAGAGGTATGAGTGTAAGACTTGCCAATGGGAAATCTGTTGGCACCTGGGAGTTGCTGCCTTTTACAAAAGTCAGCATTTTGCCAATCATGCACCCCCAGGAAGACAACAGCTCCCAGCTTCTGCTGAGTTAGAAACCTCTGCTTTATGTATAGATAATATACTTGTCACAGCTCAAGGCAGCTTGTGTCACAGATCAGGAGCTCCACAGCAGAAGGAACCTCTCATTACAGGGGAGGGGGCGAGGAGCTGTCTTGAGATGAAACCTCACTAAGAAGGTTTTAAAACAAATATAAAAAATGAATAGGAATAAATTGCCAGGGCCAGATGCCATTCACCCATGAATATGAAACTGTTGAACTGCTAACTGTGGTTTGCAATATATTCTTTGTATCAACTTCAGTACCTGAGCAGAGAAAAGTGGCAGATATGACACAAACTTTAAAAAGAGATCCAGAGAAATCCTCAGTAATATAAACAAGTAAATCAGACTTTCATGAGAATAAAATTGGTAGGAGCTATGAAATAAAGAGAATTAATTAGCAGATCCATGAATAAATATGATACAGTAAAGGAAAGTCAGTGGGATTTTTATAAAGGGAAGCCATTTCTCCCTCATTGTGATGTAACACACATTTACATAAAGATGATCCAGTCAATGTCATTTAATTAATTACGTAAAAAGTTCTGAAAGGCAGGAATTACCATTAGAAGCTGTCTTTGTTGGTCAGTAACTGATTAAGAAGTTAAGTTTTATTATTGATGAGGACACCAATCCTGTGCTTGAGACTTAGGGTGTTTAATGTGGGGGTATATTCTGAACCTGGAGAAAGGAATGAATTGTTAAGTTAAAGATGATGATATAAAACTGACTGTAAAGATTCACTCTGAACTGAGCAATTAAATAATACAATGGCAGGAAACTCAGTGTCAACACATGCTACGAAGTAGATGTTCCCAATTTGGTATGTATTTTTACATGCGTACATACCTAAATACACACACAGCAYTGGTTAATTCTAAATAAGCTATCATACAGGAGAGAGCTATGAAATGTTATGAAACTATTAGTTCTCTGGAAACTCCAAAAAACCAAGCTGTATTACTTCATTTATTTCTAGTACATGCAGGTTTTGAATATTGTGTGACATTCCACTCACCCTGTCTCAGGAAGGGAGCATTAAAGCACAAAGCAGCATGTTGAAAACAGTAATGGTGATATGGCTTCCACATGAGAAGAGATTAAATGGACTAGGACTCTTTGTCATGAAAAACAGCTGTCTGAGGTGGAGAAACGGCTGAGATCTAAAAAGACATGAATTGTACAGAAAAGGGGGTATGGGGAACAATCCCTAGTTATACAGGAGGTACAGGACATCCAATGAAATTATTGCAAAATAAGATTAAAGCAAATGAAAACACTTTTGTTATGCATAACTTGTGGAGAACGTAGCCATAGAATTCTGTGGATGCCTGGATACAAATGAGTTCAAAAAGGAGAGGTGCACTGACCATTCTTAAATGCTGGTGGTTTGTGTTTACCTGTTGGCTTAGAAAATCTATATGCCATAGTTTGCTAAATCTGAATAAATGTGTCAAGATAAGGATCACTTTAAAGCTATCTTACCTAAACATTTCTTCCTAATTTGTCAGTTTACCATCCCTGGCTTGATGGAGAAATTTACATTTTCCACTTTAACTAGTTATTATTTAACCTYTATTTCTGTTGTTTCAGACAGTAAAAAATAATTTTTTCCCCACTGAAACACCTCCCAGATTAATCCCAGATTTAATGGAGAGTTGGTGGAGGGGAAAGAGTAAAATTTGAAACATTTTTTTGAAATTATTCTAATAAAAACATTCCAATTTTCCATTTTTAAGAAATGTTTTCTAATTACATTGTCTTCAAATAATTGTCTAAATGTTTAAAATCAAGCAACTAGATTAACTGCAACACTGCTTTCAGATTGAACAATATTTCATCCTCAAAACAGAAAAAATGAGTACTTGAAAGACCTGTACTCTGAGCATTTACTGAATGTTAGATCAGCAGACATGCTGATAATAGATACCAAGACTTCCATGGTCACACAGGCTGAATTTATCATGTCTACATGGAGTTTCTCGAGATTGGTAGTTAGGGATGTTAAGGTATGGGAAAGAACATTTTGTTTTTGCCTTTAGCTGTAACCATCTCTATGAGAAAAGGAAAGCTTGTCTTGAAACGTTCTGCCATAACATATATATAACCTTAACAATATATAATATTAATATTATACATCCATTATATATCATGTATTCATTGTATTATATTATAATGTATATAATCTAAAAAAAAAAAAAAGGCAATTTGTTTTACTTAAGGTATATGTGTATATAAATCTTGGAAGGAAAAGTGGGAAGAGAAAGGGTGAAGGTTCCAAGCTAATATAGAAAAGGACAAGAGTTCCCTTCTGTGAGAAAGCATAAAGGCCAAGACTTGCTAAAGTAGCAACCTAAGGAGGAGTTCCCCAGGCTGTAATTAGGCATCTGTCTGCTTTGCTGCACTGCCAGGTACCTACTAGAAATCATGTTGAGAGGCTGGTTGCTCAGTACTTTTCAAAGCGGACAGGTGCCTAAGCAGGGCCTCAAGAACTCCACTTGAAGCATCTATATTTAGAATTCATGTCCAAAAAGCAGTACTTGTTGTGAAAATTTCTAGCAACATTTTTTTTAATATTCTCATTTAATTCTTTATTTCAGAATTTTTTCACTGATCAGATGTCAGTTAACCTTTTTTATTTGTTGTTCACATATGAGTCTTCTCTGAATATTCAGTATTGCTGCTGATGTACAACCAGTTCTGTGAGGGAGATAGAGATTGTGGGGTATATACCAAAATCCCAGTGGTGTCTGTAATGATTCTGGCTCAAAAAAGTTATATTTTGAAACTGCAGAAATTAAAATAGTTTGTTTTTCTGACAAACCTCAATTGGAGAATGGTCATGTCCCCTTTCTCTTTCTCTTTCTCTTTCTCTTTCTCTTTCTCTTTCTTTCTTTCTCTTTCTCTTTCTTTCTCTTTCTCTTTCTCTCTCTTTCTCTTTCTCTTTCTCTTTCTTGTTCTCGTTCTCTTTCTCTTTTCTTTCTTTTTGTTTGTTTCTTTCTTTTTTTCTTAAGAATCCATATCAGCCTTTAAAAAACAAATGTCTTTAATTTGTGAAATCATACTTTCAAGGTCGCTTTTTAAAATGCAGATCAAGTGATGCTGCTAACATATACCCTTCCATGGTAAGTAATTCACAGATTCCAACTCATCAGAGACGTCAAAATCTTTGTCTTATGCCAGTGTAACTTCAGCAGTATTTTTCTGGACTCAGGCTAAAGTTTGCTGAAGCAAAAAAATGCTGATCTGTCTGATCTTTTTCAACACAATTACCAGAAGTAAAGATGATTCATCAGTGTTCCTTTTCTAGTAGTGACTATCTCAAGTGGGCAGTAAAGAATGACCAAACCGACTATCAGATGGGAAAGAGCAGAAGTTGGAATGATATTTGCCTTGCTCACTTTGTACTTGACTGTGAGTCCACGTGTACTCTTCTAGGGCTGCAGGAGTTGCTCGAGCATTTAATTACTTGAAAGCAATGAGTTAAAACTGCTGGGTTCAGGAGATAGCATAATAAAAGTATTCTCCTGAGGTGGCTATGTCATTTTTTTAAGTTTTCCTGATGAGCTAGAATAGTCGCAGATTTTAAGTGTTGCCAATGATTGTATTCAAAAAGCATGGAAAACATGAGCCTACATTTTCCGCTACACCCATGTTCCTCTGGGAACGGCAAAAGAAGGGAGTGTGGCCTTCCCAGGGAGTTGCTTAATTATCTGGCTGACTACACACCAGCTTTGGCCTTGTCATAGCTGAGAGTAGCTTCAGGTCTGTTATAAACTGCACCAGTTGATAAGGTCCCAAAAGGGGACAGTCTGGGCTAAGCCCTCCCACTCCTGTAGCACTGCATAACTAGGTCAAGAAATGGGAAGACTGGCTTCACATTAGCTCCCGCTTTTCAATGCCTGTAGTAAGTGCACAAACTACACCTATCTTCTTGCCAATATCAAGGTGGCAGGAAGGATCAGAGGAGCCAAGAGACTTGGGAAAGAGGGAAAAGTAAAAATGGTGTACATCTGAACTGGGTATTTCCCACGGTGTATTTATGGGAAATGGACGTCTTTCAGCTTTGTGTATGAGCGTGTCACTGGGGTGTCTGGTACATGACTAAGGTTCTATGCAGCTGCTGTGCAAAGGTCATTAAAAATAACATAACTCTTTCTCAGCTTTGCTACTTCATGCGCTTGTGCAGGGGTTTTGCTTTTCTTTTTTTTTCTTTTATTTTTTTTAAACTAATTTTTCCCATATAGTTCTGTGTGAAAGGACAAAGGTTTTCCATGTAGTAAAAGAAAAAGTGCATGGAATTTGGATACAAATCCAACTGGAAAAAAATACCCCCGAAAAAATACAGATAGTCAGTGACTCACACTTAGAATACAGCTTGACATTTGAGCATGCAAGATGATTTGCGGGATGTGGCTTAAACAAGTCCCAATTTTCTATGTCTCTTTATAGACAAGCCTGTCAAATCTGGAATAGAATATATGATTTATTTTTATTTCAGGGTGGAAATAGTCTTTTTTTGAGTTTTAGTATGTAATGGATGAGCACTTGCCAGTGCACATTTGTACAAAGCCAAAAAAAGAGAGCATACTTGGGCCAAAAAGGAGCAAAACTAAAATTACAGGCACTAATTTTTCTCTGCAACATGATTTATATTGATACGCTCATTGTGTTAAATGGAATAACTTTGTATTTTTGCACTACTTAAAGTAAGGAGAGGTCATTCTGCTGGAAGCCATTGTCAGATGAGAAGCAAGGGAATAACAGTTCTCCTCCTATATATGAATAACCTCTTCTCTACATGGAAGCCTCCTCAGGGTTCCACACAATTATGTGCTATGGACTATCTAAATAAGACTGTCTTGCCAGTTGTGATATCGTTCAAGCTCTGGCCTGACAAGCCTCATTTGTCGTGTGGAATTGTTTTGCTTTGAATTTTCAGTTTTCCAGGTTTACCTTCTGCTTAAAATAAAGCATGCCCTCATTGTGTTTGTACAGTTTTTCTTGAATGATGGAAAAGGAGGTGCATAATAAACAATGCTACATGTGAAGAATGGTAAAAAATAACAAAATAATAAGCTCTGAACTCTTTCATGTTGTTTACATCCCTCCTGGGGAGGAAGGGTAGGAGGAGGTATAAAAAGCACTTGAAGATTTGTCTTCTATTTAATCACGTGACTAAAAATCATAGTTGCACAGACATGCACTTTTATTCATGTCATTAGGCAAATTATGTCTGACCCATGTGGGAAGCGTTGTTAGTAACTACTTCCCTCTTCTACTGCTTGAATTGTTTAATCCTAAACAGGATACAGTTAAACAGGATCACATTTAATCCATCAACAAGTTGGACAATTCTCTGTGTGTTTAGTTGACTCCATCAGAGGCTGCAACATAACTGCCACTAGATGTACTTATATCTGCATTCTCAGAAGCACTGTTTGCTACCTGCAGTTTTTAGACCAACACAGGTATTCTAGGTACCACAGCTCAAGGAGGCCACCTATTGCTCCCAGCTGCTCTCAGACTGGTCCCACCTGTGTCTCCCGCCTGTGTCTCCCAGCTTTTCTGTCGGTGTGCAATGGGAATCTCTCACAGGAGTGCCACAAAGTGCAACAGGGGATGGTGTCCCCATACTTCTGAACTGATTATTTGGAGTTGTGTGCTTATTTACTCCTTTCTGCATAAGATATGTGGGAGAGGTTCTTGGATACACCTTGGCTCAAGCTCTTTGTTTGATAATACAGGTGAGCCAATGTGCAGGGCTTTGCACAGGAAGGTGGTAAGTTACTGCCAGAAGCAGAGATAGAGAGGAAGACCTGTGATAAGGGGTCATGTGGTTTTTGTCATGCTGCCTCTTAGAGTTACTCCTAGACTGATAAGGTTTAGGTACTGCTCCTTCTTCTGGGCCGTGCTTAAAGTCCTAGTTTAACTGTGTGTGCCTCTCTTTTTTGCCGATACAGTGACCTGATTGTGCAGGTAGTATTACTTTATTGTGGTAGAAGGTTTGCTGAGAGGTGATAACACTGTGCAATGCAAAGTTCTGTGTAGTACCTGGCTATTTCTTTAATATATTCATGTTCACTTCTAATACTATTTGGAAAAGAAAAAATGTCATAATCCACATGTAATTAAGAGGCCAGACTAATTCTGTCATATCAGGGCTTTCTTAATCTGTCCCTAACCAGATTAAACCTCTTAATTTAGAGGCAGTTGACATTACAGATTGCAGCACTCCCAGGGAGCTGTTACAGTCTATCATGTCATAGGAATTATTGCAATTTTAGGGGCCATTTCTAACTTAAAACATTTTGTGAAGAGTAGAAAGTGTGCTTGTGGGATGAAGGAATCCAAAAGTTTGCTTTAGCAAAAGGAGAGATGAAAATACCTGTCTGTCAAGATATTAGTGGTTTTGGCTCCCTAATCTTTTGAAGGGAAAAGATGTTGAAAGGAAGTATTTTCTTATACTTTTGCGATAAAATGTTTAGCTATTATAAAGTGTGTGTGCATGTATAAATACACAAACAAACAAAACCCGTATACTCTGCTATACATGACTAAAACAGTGAGCATTGTTTTCTTGAGTACTTTCTGCTGCTTAGAGTTGCACAATGAGTTGCCATGTAAATATTAGTAGCCCAGCACAGAATCAGTTAGAAATTACAGAACCTGCGTACTGTTTGGTCTTTATTTCAAAACCAGTTATAGTCCAATATGTTTTTGTGTAATTATTGTCAATACTCAATGTGTAGGAGGACTGGTTTAAACTTGGAATTTCTGTTTTGTAGCCAGCCCTGACTCACAAAACATGGTTTCACCCTATAAGGACTTGCTTTGATCACAGGTTCACTGTGTGCTGCTAAGGGGATATTATGAAATAAAAATCCACAAATGAGACCTGAGATTGTGTTAGGAAACGCTTTCTAGTATAGATGAAGAAACTAATCGTATAACTGCAAAAAGGCTTTTCATCTCATTCCTTGCATCAGCAAACATGACCAGGTTTTATTTTTGTCTTTTCCCCCAAATGTATTTGAACAATTATCAGTAGCTTTAAAACATGTTCTCATTTTACAATTTTTAATTTTCCTGTACCAACTGATTTTTTTCTCTTGACTAGAACAATCCATTTTTAAAGCTTTTGATCTGTGAGTGTGTGCTTCTGATGATGCCAAAGTCAGTTCTGAACACAACTAAACTGCAACCTTGACTATGGAGGGTTAGCAATGCTTTGTGCTTAGTTTTTGTTCACAGCATCAACAACTGGCACATCACTGGCAGTTCCTATCGTCTCTTGAACCTGCCTTGGCAAAAGAGGTCATCACAAGGCGTCTATATGTTCACTTGGTATGTTCTGACAGGGTCTGTATTTAATTTTTCAGTTAAGTAATTCTTGTTCTCATATTAAGACATAGGGCCAGATTTGTCCTGAGTGAAATGACTATTAAATTTGTTTTACTGTGGTTGAGTATGTTTCCTTGTGCCAGGTTTCAGCCTAAAGCAATTGCTTCTGAGAGTTTATTTCCTGATGTCTTATATGTGTTTTCAGAAACGTTTTCCTCTTCAAATAATGCCAACAGCTGTTGTACAGAACATGCTGTACAATACCTTTAAAATGAAGTCTTTGTGATTTTGAAATATGAATGAACAATTGATGATAAAACAGTGGAAGTTATTAATTTAGCTCAAAGAACAGGACTCAGAATACAGTGATCTCCTTCACTTCTCAGACTTGCACAAAGTATTGAATCAGTTTTTTCCATTATTAGCAGTATAAATCTTATACTGATATCTGCACAAAATGTACATACACAACATGCATCAACTGGTTGCTGTAGTCTGAGAAACAGCAGTGATAATTTGTTTTGGAGAATAAGGCTACTGTTGGGCAAGCTGGGTTCTTTATTGTCATTTAAGAACTAAGGATGTTTTTGCCCTTTAGGTTTTATTCTTAGGCTGTTAATGGCCAGTGCAGGAAATGAAGAGGACAGGAAGAAGCAAAGCTAGAAATTATTGCACTCATATCAAAAGCTAGGCTAAGAAAATCTCTTAACTAATTGTTTGTAAGATGGACTGACTACAGGCTTGTAAACTAATTAGGACATAAATCTCATCATGTAACAGGATACTTATTATAAAAAAAATCATATCTAACCTTTATCACCAAACACATTCTGCGCTACAGATCAAAAATAACATTTAAATTCAGCCAGCTGACTCCACTGCCAGAAGTCCAGTTCTGTTTCCAGAACTGTGCACATACTTGTTAAAACTGTTTTTACCACTGATTTTTCTCTTCTTCTTCCTTTCATTTTTCATACTTCTCAGAGCTGTTTCTCTTTTGTCTAGATGTTAATTTAGACAGGGTTCAGCTATAACTCTAGCATCTTTTAGAATGGTGTTTAACCTGCATATTATCCATTCTACTAACTTTTCAAGTTATGCATTCCTCTTATACTTCATATGTAATGCATTAGATATATGCTGCATATGCAATGCATATATATACTTTGTCAAATCTTCAGACAGAAGCTGAAGGCTCATATTGTTAGCAGAGGACTGTGAGGCTGAGGTAACAGTAGCCTATCTGAGATGTAGGCAACAGCAGAAAGCTGCACAGAAAACTCCACAAAATTTGACCCCAGTAGTTTTGACTGATGCTTTGTGTGAAGGAGAACTTGTAGAGAGTTGACGCAAAGTAACTGAAAATGTGATCCAGGAAGATTACTGTTAGAGAGATTTATACACTGAGAAGACCCAGTCAAAGATGGTATCCTGGTTGTAACTCTAAGTGATGAGGATGGTGGTCTTAGCGTGCCTGGTCACTGAGAAGGGACCATTCATCTAAAAGATGATAGGTCCACCATCAAAAGAGCCAGAATGACCTTCAGTCTTCCTGATGCCATGAGAGTAGCAGCATCTGCGCTTTCAAAATCTCTTATGAGATCAGAAGGTACCAAAGGTCCTGAGCCTCAGTTTCTTAGCAGATTAGGGTGCCTAAGCTCCACTAGTTTTTGAGCACTGCCTTTTTATAGCCAATGACCTGGAAAAAAGTGCCACAGCACTAGCACCATGTCCAGCTGAATTCTGAATCTTCAGTGCACATAATCAGGTAGCCATTAGAATGGGTTTGTGTCACAGCTACCTTCATTGTGAACTTGGATTTGCAGACATACACTTTAGTAAGCTGGCTGCCTTACCCATATAAAAAGTAACAGAATTCACATTTTCACTTCTTGTTTTAAGTTTTGAGAGGAGATTGTAGTGAAGGGAATTTTAAACCAAGTGAGTTTTATAAAAGTTCATTTAAGCCAAAGGTTATACAAAGTGCTGCATCTGTAATATGATAGTTGTCATGGTAACATTTGGTTTGTTATTGATTATTTAAGTAAATAGTCTCCAAAATCCTGTTGACAATTCCAGGCTGCTAAAGAAAGCCTTTTTAGTCTGCAGTTCTTATTATATGCAATTACTTAGATTTTTCAATAATTAACAAACAATCGTACTTTATTTGTGATATGAGAGGTGTGGTTATTTTTTAATTTCTGATCTTGTTTATAATGTAAAGGGAGATCAATGTTCAGAAGTAAAAACATCATCTGCTTTGGACTAAACCCACCCCCTTCTGGAAACAAAAATGCATTCAATGCTTTTAATCTGTCCCTTCTGCTCCCTCAGTATTCTCTACCACATGCCACCAGATATTCTGGTCTTGGATTAATTTACTTAGACTTTTAAACTTCATGATGAAAATCAGGACTTTTTTTCTTTACTCTTCTAATTGTGATTTCTGTAAGCCTCCCAGTTGGTTTGTGAAACTGTTATGGAAGTTGCAGTCTAAATGTGTTCATGTTTCATGTTTGGTGTGTTTAGTTTTTCTGCACTCCTTAGACTGCCAGAAGATACAATAAATTCTTTCCGATTTATTTTCAGGTCCTTCCCAATAAGATCAATTATTTCTAGAGAAGTTTGTCATTGTTGTGGTGTTCCAGAAATATCCATAATGAAAGAGAGGAGATTTTGGAAATTCTTATTTTTGTGGCAGTGCTGGTCATACTCCTGTGGCCAAAATATTTTGAGTTTACAAAGGATGTTTGCTGTTAATGGACTTCATGTGCCTGAAGTCACCTTTACTGTGCATACTGTCTTCTGGATAAGACTTGGTATTTCTAATGATATTTCAGCTGTCTTTGATGGCTATTCCTGGAATATTGTCACTATATTGTCTTCCCCTTTTTAACATGACTATAATCAGCAAAAAGAAGGTCATTCATATGGGTTTTGCCGGTGAACTGTCTAGCTTGTGATTATCTTCCTCTTGATTCAGACAATAAATAACACAGACAGTAGCAAGGCATTACCTACCCTTGCTTTACTCCTTAGTTTCCTCTCCCAGTCCATGGATGTTGATCAGCACCTGTGTACAATCAGGATGACCATAAAGGACTTGGAGCATTCTGATTACTTTTTGCTAGGACTTTCTGATTTTCTTTTTTCAAAAAAAACTGTTTTTCAAAGGCTCTAAACTGCCTTTTGGATGGCAATACTTTCTGCCATAAAAATTATTCATCATCCTACAGTTTATAAAGAGATTTAAAATATATCTTTTGGGGGATTATTTGTCCAAACTGCAAAACTCAAACCATTTTTGTTTTACTGACTAAAAATGTACAAATTAATAATCCACAATTGTGTGTCATGTATTTGGGAGAAAAAAAGCATGCAAACAGGTAATTGGTGGATGTTTGTATAATGGAGAAAATAGATCTGCATAGTAAGTTGAATTATTAATTTATTAAGTATAAGTAAATATTGCTTGAAATACTAAGGCTTATATTTCCCCCCAAGACATCTGTAATGTCTGTCCTCCAGTCTACTGTGACTTTCATAGTCACAAAATGCATACAATATCTCCAGCAATGTCATACTTCTGGCTTATGTGTGCTGCAGCGTTTGACTTTGTTCTCTCTAAGATAATTGTCATCTACAAAGCAGACAGCCTGCAGCTTTCACAATCTGGACATTTTTGGATGTTGGCAGAATACTGTCAGAGTAACTTATTCACAGGGGTTACTTGTCATCATTGCCAATGCTTAATTCATTGTATTTTTAGAGCATTGTGATTGAAATGCAGTATTTGATATTTTGGAACAGACATTAAGGTATATTTCTTTTGCAGGTGTTTCACACAGCTCCTTCTATAGCTGGGTGTACCTAGAAAAAAGGTTAAACTGACTCTTGGCCTGTCTTCACTTCTGTATCCTTCTCCCCTACTGTTTTGTTTTTTAGAAGTTAGTATTAATTTTTGGTAGCCAAAAAAGAAGATAGCGCTTTCAAACCTTTAACAAGTCAAGCCCAATTGTAAAACACAGGGCAATGCTACAAAGAACAAAATTTACTAGTAGTTTTCAGTAGAAGCCAATGCTAACATAATTTGAGCAAAATATTGAAAATTTATGGATACCAGTCCTTTAGGAAGATATTTTGCAATTTCAGAATTAATTCCTGCTGTAGATGTGATATGACACCATAAAATATTTCTGACTGATGCCTAGTTTATATTGTAGTAGGAGCAGTATAAATGCTTAAAATACACTGACTGTGTTTGTTAAGGTTACATTAGGCAACTGAAAATAGTCTGGCAAACCTGGTTCAGCAAGTCACCAATGTATGTATATAGTTATATGGCTCAAATTTTTATTCTCCTTGTGACCAAGTCTTCATGATATCAAGATGTAACAAAACAACAAAACAAAATTTGATTCACTGGTCTTTCGAATGAAAAGGAAAATATATAAATATAATGTATACTATGTATAATATATAGAAATGTATTTTTGTGTATTATACACAGAATATCTTTGCATTTTAGTTTTCTAAACTATGAGACATTTCAGCTTAAGACAAGCTTTCAGTCTTATCTCAGTTCTGTTTTTTTGTACCTGAAATTTTGTGAACCCCAAATTATACTCAGTTATTCACAGCTGCAATTAAGGCTGCTTAATGCTAAGATATGAACAATTTTAAAATATAAAAACTGATAGGTTCTGTATGTATGATTGTTGTGTGTTATTTAAATTATAGGGCTATGGGTCAATACCATTTATGGATAAAATTATATCATTATGAATAAGCCTAATACCTTCATAGTTATTACACTGCCAGAGCAGAAATAAGTTTTACTAGTATAAGCACCTTTGTAACAATTTCACAGCAACCAGACAGGTGAGGAACCATTTTAATGTACAGGAGATTTGAGTGGTGTAACTTTGGCCAAGTATGCTTATGCACAGAACAACTTTATACAGAAACTCAACTGAGATATTAGTATACAGCAAATCAGCTATGTGCGAATGGAATTCAATTCAGATTTCCTAAGGAATTTAAGCATCTAATGACACTCACAAATACCAGCTGAGATTTTCAAAGCTCTTTAATAGGTTAGGTACTTATCTCCCATTGACTTTATCTGTTTAGTCACTTAAAAAAAAAAAAAACCCTACTAGACTGTTCTGAGCAGCTTTAGCTGCTGAACTGCTTATTGAAAATGTTCCTTTATTAACAGTTAGTGATTGCTAATTGTTTTAAAGATTTAAATTTATACAATTACTGATAATTATTGTACTAAAGTGGCATTTTTTCAAAAAAATTTTTTAAAAATAAAGTAGTTGTAATGCTATAAAAGCTGCACCCCATAAAGATTGATGAATATGGTTTAAGGATCATATTGCAATTATGCAATAAAACATGCATTTCATTAAATTAATTATTAAAAAATATGCAATTAAAAAACCTGCAGAAGAAGTCATAAAAGGTGAGGGCCAGTCTCTGAAACTTCAGCTAAAGTCTTCCACACTATTGAACAAAACAAGCCAGTCTGAATATGATACTTTTATCTCTATCACAGAGGCTTGAAAGTAAAAAGGGTTTATTTCACAAAGCTATTTAGCTCCGTTCAAAGACTCACACATTTAGGTTTCCTGCAGAGCTCTACCACAACTGGAGACTGACAGATGAATCAACTCTTTTCATTTTTGGTTTATTGCCTGCCATAGTAGTCAGTGATACCTGATTATATAAAAACATACTATAATTTTTATTAAAGCCAGTAATTTAATGTCAAGATGTTAACCTTTTTCCTATATTATTATTTCCTTCTTTTAGTTTTCTGAGAGTATGGTTCTTAACTGCTCCAGCTGAAACCCTCATGTTTTGACTGCAGTTGCCCAGAATAAAATTGACATTTCTCATAAAGATTACATTCATTTTACCTTTTTGAAAAGCTTCTTGAACTTTAGAACTGCCCTCAGCTTTCTGCAATAGATGATTGGTTTCACCTGTTTCTATACTTTTCATTTCTGAGTTTCGAGACTACAGTTAAAAGTCAGTTTGTTTTAGCCTTTAACCAGTGAGGAGCATAATCATAAAAGATGTGGAGTCTGTCTAATATATTTTTAAAATGTGAAAAAAAACAGGTATTTCCATGCTATGGAGGAAGCCCAGGATTTTGAAAGACTGGTAGAATGAATTACTAGTAGAAAAATATTTTGTTCCTCGGGCTTGCTCTTTCTGTTGTCAAATTTCACTATAGAGTATAAATGTTAAATAGAAGGTTTTTTCAGGTGAAAATTTGTGACCGTTTTTCAGCACACTTTGTTTAAATTTGAGCAAAATAATTTCTGTGGACTATATTCAGCTTTCATTTATACCAGTGAGAATCCAGTCACTACTTTCACATGAATGAAATGCAGACAAAATGAAGACAAATGAAGACAAAATTATATCTTTTATCTTATATTTTATAAATGTTAAACAGTCCATACAGGCTCCCTTCTTGTCAAGCCTTTTATCTGTTACTCTTCATTCATACCTTCACAGTACCCCATATTTTCCACTTTCAATTAGCAGAGCTTTTCAGTTTAACAACTTATACTGCATTAAATTTTGTCAGATGTAAGGAAAGCAGCTTGCTGACCAAAAGACTCCAACTGTAACGACAAAGAGAACCTGCCAATATTTTATGATACTGGCTACAATTCAGTAGCTACTTATATAGAAAAGTCAAATCTGTTACATTATATTTTAAGTATTTGGTCTAATACATATACCCTTAATCATGAATGCTGTCAGTACATAAGAGTCATTGGGTAGTGATTATCCACGGTAAATAATGCAAAAAGGTATCTTAAAACTTGCAAAGGATCATATTTAACATTTTTGACCTCCCAAGGCTATGCTGAGAACAGAAATTAGTGCATGCACTCAGATAAATTGCATTAAACTAAAAGGAATCTTGGATAATAGTAATAATGTTTAAGTTATAAAATGTATTACTTAAGTGTTTAATCCAGTGACTTACTTTTAGCACTTCCAAGAGCAATATTCAGTATATCTACCATTACTGAATTTTTGTTTAAAGCTGAAGAAAACACACCTGCAGTGCTGCTTTTATAGAGATTATAGGTGTGTGTGCGCGCATGTGTGTATACATTATATATATATAAAGTATATGTGTATCTGTATTGTGTTCTCATTCTAAAGCACAGGAGTTTATATGTGTAAAAAATGAACAAGTAGGAGTTATGCACATCAGTACCTAAGAAGATGAGAATATGCCAGTTATTTCCAGCAGAAGGTAACAGATTGATGTGAGAGATGTGATTGATAGCTGATACATAGAATCCGTGACATGGAGCTTGCCAAATGTACCAGCCACATGGTGCAATGGGCACTCTTGGAAATACAGCATTCACTATGCAATACTTACAATAATAGAGGTATCTTTTTAGACCTAAAACAGACAATGATTTAGTTCTGCAGATGCTGTTGTGTAGCAAAACTTTTAATGATTCTCTTTGTATGAGTCGAAATATATATTTAGGAGCGGTAAAAATTTAACTGACACTTTTTTTACAATTGAGAAGTCTGGTAAGAAAAGGCCTCTGTATGCAAACCAAATAAATATAGGGAGAGACTCTATCCTTTCCTAGTGTGTAGGAGAGTTATCAGAATTGGACAGCTGTTATTGACTTCCATTTTATTAAGACCCTTCTATGTTCTAGGGCAAAGTGAGGTAGCCTTAGTAATGGCACTCATTGCTAAAATAMATTAAATTTAAAAAACTTATTTTTTTTGCTAAAATATCAAAAAAAACTCCCCGTGAAATAGGCTTCCCACTCAGTGAAATGCATAATTACAAGTTTGTTAGCCTGGGTTTCCCCCTGGCATCCTAGGACAGATTGGAGTACTAGATAAACTGTGCTATGGTATGACTATTTTCTTTTCCAAAGTTAAAAATAACCTTAAGACCTAGTACACACAACAAAACTGATACAAAATGTTCTGGTATATGCACTGTGGAAGGCTCTATATGAGCACGGTGCATGTGAATTATAGAAATGTTCTGAAGTCAATTTAAGACCTTTTTTTAGAGGGGTAGAATAAATCACAAATTAGACTGATTACAAATATGTTTTTTCTCTCAAGAAAAACATACTTTTCTATTCTACTCATGATTATATTCAAGATTTTATATCAGGTTGTCACTGAAAAATAAAAGGATGGATGTTTAAGCAATTTAAAAGGCTTCAGGCAGAGGTATACACTGATCTTCAAGTATCTGGCAATAGCAATGAAAGAGATAGCATGGCTACAAGGAATTTAACAGCCTTTTTTGGAATAAGACCTGTCAAGCAAAAGAACTAAGGCTCTATTTTCAGACTTTTGCTTTCGCCTCACTGGCATGGATGAACTTTGACAAGTATAAAGAGCACAAGTCAAGGAAGCATACAATGAACAGGGCCAGAGTCAGCTGGAACCTGAAATAGGGTTGCCTCTCAAGTTTGAGCCAAAACTGTTTGAAATCAGTGGGAGTGCTTTTGCTGAGTTGTATATTTCATGAATTAAATACTGATTCAAGAGCGGTTATTACTGAAGAAGCATCTAAAAGGGAAGAATGAAATACAAGAAACTAGTAAAGGATATATATATTTCATTGTGTATACATATTCCTTCCTATTTTTCACCCGTGTAGTAATACTAAATGTAAAGCAGTGTAGGATGTGCTTTTCTAGTTACATTTCCTGGGAATTAGAGCCCTGTTTAGGTCAGTTCCTAGACAGTATAACTTTTGCAGCATGTGGCCTCCTAACCTGCCAGAATCATAGCTGACACTTAATAAATAAATATCTGAATATCTTTTCCTGAGTCACTTCTTGGAAGAAATTTCACCATGACTCTTAACTGTGCATATTATCCAAACATACAGTTCTGGAAATATATGTTGATCATTTGAGAAAAGTGTTTTTTTTAACTGCTTACAATACTAAGGCAATTTCAGTAGCTGAATTGCATCTAATGTTACCATGCATTGGCTTCAATATATTTCATTTTAATTTCTTATCACCAGTTATCTCAGTCATTTTCAATGGAAATAATTTTTTCTTAGATTACATATTTAAAGCTTTGCAAAGAACTGCAGTGAATATCTGCAACATAAATAACTTAATGGTCATAAGTTTTATAATTAGATTAACTTTTTCCCCCTCATTGTGTTCTTGTTCAGGCATGCTGAACGTGCTTTAGGACATTAAATTTCATAGATTGGCTCATGCTGTGTTACTTCAACTTTCATTTTAATTTTATCATACATTTGAGGCAGGATTAAAAAAAAGTGAGTGGAAATTGGCTACATAGGACATTGGTTGCTTGCTTTGCAATTTATCTCTACCTCTTCAAAGAATTATGAGAATGTATACACAAAGTATTTGTACTGTTTTCCAGCTCAAAAATTCTGCTCAGCAATTAAATTGGCTTTGCTGGCTTCTACAAGATATTATTTATTGTTCTTGTACTATTTTAATGTATTTATGCACAAAATCTCCAGAGGAGCAGGATTTTTGGCTTTAAGCAAGGTAGATGCCTATAGCAGGATAAGAATGGACAGGGGACATATCAACAAATGACTTGGGCAGCACAGATTGCTCGTCTGCTTATTAGTCATTCTCTGACAAGCCAGAGGTCAAAATGAAAACTTCATATTGGAACCCATTAGTGTGGCTGGCTAGCATGTAAATTTATTACTTGTAGAAATGACAGTTGTAGAAAATTATATGTTTTTACCTTTCTTTTGCTTGATCAGTTAGCCAGTATTTGATGCCTTATTATTTCCATTGGGAATGTATAATTTGATTCAGTTTTCTTCTGATACAATTGTGTGTCATTTACAAACATGCAGAGGAAGCTGAACATAGCAGGAAAAAATTCAGGCCTTTGCATTGAATCATCAGTTCCAAAAGCACCTTTTTTTTTTTTTTTCTTTTTGTTTGCTAGTGTCATGCTAGATACTTGTCTCATTTTCTCCTTTCTTTCTCCTGTAGTTCTAGTTGCCTCATACAGTTACTAATGCACCTGGAGCCATTAGTTTCTTGGCTTCCATATTTGCAGACAATCCTGAAAGAATTCCTTGACCCTTACTCTAAGCCTCTAACCAACTTTCAGCCTCATATRGTAGCTTTTTGTTCTTGAAGCTATTGTTACAGGAATACATGAATACATTGCATTTACGTAGATCTGTGACTGAGTTATAGAAGAAATACAAACATGGAAGGAAACCCAAGGATAAAAATCTAATAGTATGGAAACATTTTTGGAACAAAATTGTAATGTAGTTTTCCTTCAATAACTATTTTGGATGTTTGTTTTCCATTTCGTTTATACTATAACATATGATATAAAGAGTGAAGGATAGAATCCACGAATTTTGAAGTAATGACAGATTTTAAACTGAATCATGACATGGCTTTCTTTATTAAACAGTTTTGAAACTTTGAGTTGCAATGCAAAAATTATTCCAAATTTTGTGTTCTCAGAACTTTTGTCTTTTCCACAATTCCATCAATATCTTTCTCTTTTCAGAAGATCATCTTGAAAAGATTTGCTTTTACTCTTTTATCTCTTTCTTTCTGTGCCCAAACTTCAGTCCTGTTCATAAGTTAGAATCAGTAATTGCCAAAGAGAGATCTTTTGAAATACATTTAAAAAATCTAAATAGAGAGGCTAATGCATTTACTGTTGGGGCCCTTGCGGTACTTCAGAACAATAATTTATATGAAATATAGAGTATGGAACTACACTGTTTAGGATTAGTTGCTTAGCACAACTTGCTTAGCATAAGTAGCTAAATTTGCTGAAGCCTTAGGCCTCAGACTGTAGCTGCTGCTATGTGCTTTGAAGTAGTTTACCAAGGACACTGGTGCAGCTGGGAATGATACATCCTGAGAAAGTACAGATAAACTAGCAGAAGCCAGTGGGAACCAAGGTTAAGGGCTAGACAGCTTTGCTAAACAAGCAGCAAGGTACAAGGCATGACCGCTGCGTGCGTGATCGGTGCCATGATTGGCTACCTGTGACATAATCTGTATGAACCACAAATCAAGGGCCAGAGCGCCGAATACTTGTACTTATAAAATAGGCAAATTGCTGAATAAAGATGGAATTGAACCTGCATTCTGTGAATGCGTATGATTCATTCCCGTCACTCCCGCGGACCGCGACAATTTACCTTTACAATAATATTTATAAGAATGCTTGCCTTTCCTTATGAACTCCCTTACCCGATCCTACAGATGTCCATCTTTGGATTAACGATGTTTCCGGGTCCCATGTATTTTTTACACTAAGACTTTACCCAGGATCAATTACAAAACCTACTTTTCCCTTTTTTCTTGAAGTATTTTTTAGCTCATAAAAATAGAGCTAACTTTCCCACTTTTAGATCTCATATTTACTTGGAATTTATCAATAACTTAATCCAGATCAAATCTTAGTAATTAAGCAGGAAATGTGCTCTCTGAAGTTTATATTCTTGGGAGGAGTGGGATTTGTTTCATGTGTGACAAGTTCTGTTGGCTGAGTGTCATTTAACACTTTGTTATCTCTGACTAGTAGAGGTAACTTCTTATTCTCCTCACTCTGAGAAAACCAAGACATTTAAAAGCCTTGTTATTTCCAGGACTCATCACTTGAGTCTTGGAACATTATGAGGTGGGGTTTTTTTTGGTTTTGTTTTTTCATTGTTTGTTTTTTGTTTGTTTGTATAATCCCTTTCTGCCTGGAACAGTATATTCATCCTCTGATACCCATGAGTTCTTATGCTGGATGGACAGGGATGAAATGTCCTGTCTTGTCCTGCCGTGTCTTGGAGAATTCTGTATGTCATTTTCTGATTACTGCTTTTATTCAGCTATTAAAGAAGTAGCTAGTAATAATTAATATTAATTTACTTACTCCTCTGTCCTAATCCATCCAATATATATTAAAAATAAACTGTGTGTTGGGACACCCCACAAGTTCCCCAAAGAGTATAGGACTGGGTAGGGAGGGTGACAGAACCTAGCCATTTTTTTAATAGTATTTAACTGCTATGCACGCTATGAATAAAACTTAATGAGAATTACAGCTGAGTAATCTCATCTCTTATACAGGCTTTCAAAAAAGTGTTTCTCCTGACCTGGGATTCAGAGCCTGCACCTGTTTCTGAAGGTAAGAGGATACATCCTGTCCTTCAAAGGTGAAGGAAGCAGTGTCTCTATTTTATGCAGCATACCATACCTGTGACGTATGGAAATACATAATGAAAATCAGCATTTTAGAGGTGGGAAGTTGAATCATAGAGAAATTAAATGACTTGTACAAGGTCACATAGCTGAAACAACAAATGGCACCTGGATTTTTGAAAACTCAAGCTAGGACCTTTTTCTGTGATCTTTCTTTTATTTTTTCTGACTAAAAAAATACCCTGATATTTTAAATGAGGATGAACAGTAAAAACGCATCCGTTTTTGGACTTCATTTCTGTGGTTATTAAAATGTCCTAAGACAGGCTCAGATATTCATTAAAATGTATATTTGTATTTGTGCTTAAGTAAGACAAAGTCCAATAGGTTGGTTTTCCCCCTGAAGTTTGACCTGGACCTGTTTCTAATTTATGAACACATTAATATTTAAGCAATTTAAAAACTAATATTATTCATACATGTTAGATGCTAATAATTCTGTTCTATTTTGTAAATATAGATTTACATTGGAAAATCCTTATGAAGCTGAATTAAAGGTAAATGTAAACATTGGGGTTAACTTTTACAAGTTTTCAAGTGCATTTCAAAAGGGAAGAGTAAAATTGGTCATTGTGAGTACATAGCGATGAAAAATTACTAGGCACAATAAAGGATAATTTCTTTGGTTTCTAGAGCATAATGGAGTATGAATCATATTTAAAATTAATGGCTGAGAAGGTAGATCATGATTTGAATGCCATCAGTAGCTATTTTACTCCTCCCTAGAGCAGCAACAAGCCTTTTAAGAGATGAGTTCTAAGCTATCTGAAAGCGCCTGATTTATAACTGAGTGCTATAGAAAATGTTTTATTTTGACTTTTTCAGTGTCTGGGGTAGGGGGAGTGGATTGGGAACATAATCCCACTGTCCAGCAAGTAATAAGTAGTTACTTGTTTGCAAGCAGTTCTTTAAAAGCAAATTTTATTGCGTAATGTTGGCAGTGTGTGTCCTCATCTTCAGATGCTGTGTAGTCTTCCTTTATCCATTTCTACTTCTATAATAAATTCGGAATGATTTCAGTGACTTCCTAAATTCTCAGTTTGGGACAATGCTGTACCCTTGATTCTTCATGTGAAGGTAAGACCTGTAATTCCAATTTGCAGCACCACACCAACATGGTTGGCTGTAGTGCTTCTGAAGACTGCTGTCATGTATCCCCCGCTTTGCTGAAGTGTTCATCTGTGTCTGTGTGTCAGGCTACTGAGGGACTCGTGCCCAGAGGCATGCTGCCTCACATGCAAGAGCTGCTCTCAGACAGACACCTTGCTGCATGGTTTGCAAGGGCCTTCTAGCAATCCTCCAAATCTGACGTATGTGCAACACATACTCTGAAGCCTATGATCTCTATGCAGGGACACCATTCAACCTGAGTGACCAGTAAAAGAGGAAGTACAGATGGGCTATAACCTAAATTTACAGCTACAGCTGGAACTCTTGGTTGCTGACATTGTGTTTACCAGGATCTGTCTCAGCCTGTACCTGGAAGATCATTCATAAAATATGTGCATAGAGCAGATATTTTCCCCTGGAGTTTTGAAAAGGAAGAAAAGAGCTCTGGTATCTCATGTGTCATGTCCGTAATCCCATGGTTTCCTAACCCCAGAGCAGATTCCTGGACTACCCTGAGGCAATGGCACTTCAGTATGGTATATGCTTTGTCCTTAGAAATGGGGGGGGGGAAATATCTATATGTATCTGTCTGTCTGTCTCTATTTATATTGCTAATTAGGACAAAAGACTTTTGTTCTTTACACTTAAAAAACAAGTGCTTATGGCCAGCTCCAAAAGAACAGTACCCCTATGGTTTCCAGAAATTACTGAACGGAATAATTGTCTCTGATATCTGATCTGTCTGTGCAATACTTTGAAATCAGGTATCTAGCAGGCAGCAGAGTCTTCAGATAAACATCCACAAAAGATGAACAAAACTTGTCCCCCAGGATAGATATCCTAAGGAACATATAAACAGGAGGAACAAAGAGGGACAAACACACAGTCAGCTGGTAGCACATGCCTGGCTCCAGTAGTGCCATTCTGCTGGGGCTGTTACACCAAGGCACCAGCTGGCTCAAACCCTACTCTGATGATTAAAGACTACGTGGAGAAAGATCCCTCACCATGAGATCAAGTGGCAGAACTGCTCCCCCCCCTTTCTCCTCACCTTAGTGGGTTCCCTGGAAAGCAACCAGTGGATGGCAAGGTCCATGGGTCACGAGACATATTTTCCATCTTTAAAAACACCACTCTATTAAATTTTTCTTAGTCTGTGTTCTCGTATATGGGGAGTGTGTTACTTGTCACTTGAATGCTACATATTCAGAAATAGTGCATCTGGCCAGGCTGGCTTCTGCTGGTTGGTGGGAGAGAAAAAGAAGAGTAAAATAGCAAGTAGGAGGTTAGAGTCTCATGTGGCCTGTGTGTGTGGGGGGGGGGGGAACACCTCCCCCGTCTTTGCCCTGGACATCTTACTTGGAAAATATAGGGACCTTAGGATGTCACATGTGACAGTACTCATTTTAGTCATTGGTGAAGTAGCATGTGTGGGAGGGCATGCTAGTTTTTCTATTTAAGTGCACCTTTGGGTGTTCCATTATTGTGTATATGTGATAGGCAATAATAAAGACAACTGAGCAACAATGAACCTTTTTCAGAAAGAGGCATCTTGATGCTTTTGATAATCAAAGAAATCGAGTAAGAATGAAAGGGGAAAATCTGCTTTTCTGCTCCAATGTATATGCAAAATAATTCGTGCTTTTTGATTTTCAGCATCAGTGGCAGTCCTGTATTGAAGGTCGAAGTCTGTTGTTGGAGATCAGACTTTCATTAAAAGATGAAGTATGCCTTTCGTTTGAAAGGACTATAGGTAAGACCTTTCCTGACATTCAAACTTTGTGTTTACTAAAACTGTTATGTACTTTCAGTTCACAGGCTGTCCTTAAGCTGTTCGAGTTATTACAGTGGTGTATTACCTTTCATTCTTCCCACCAAATCTCTCATGCCTCATTTGCTGTGCAGTGTGGTATTTTGTGAGATTGTTTTCATTTTTCAGTAACTTATATCACAGAGTAGCTATGATTTAGCCCTAATTCTATTTCACTGTCAGAGTCCTCTCTTCTGTTTCCTTTGGAATTGGCTGTGGAAGGGAGTGCTGATAGTTAAGTATTGCCAGTTAGGATTTCAGTTTAAAGGGCCTGCAAAATTATACTATTTCAAATTGGTACAAAGGCAGAATCGCAGACCAAAAGACCTAAGCAGGTATTGGAATGGCTCATCTCGTACAAATGGAGACAGACCAGAAGGGATACTTTCATGTATAATAGCCAAAATAATAACCTGACTTCTGATTTTAGGGCATCATTCCTCATACTGCACTGTCCTATTTATAGTCTTGTAATATCAGAAAAACACTTTCTACTGTATTTAGGTTCTTCCACTCCTAGGTAATATATAGAAACATATAGAAGCTATTCTGCTAAAGGTAGCTCAAATTTTGTTGACAAATGCTTCTCTTCAATGTCATTACGGTATATTGTTTGGCAGGAACTGAAATGGGTACAGTGAAATTTAAGGACTTTAATGGTCTGTAGCCTGGCAACTATAACTGTGGTTTGGGATTTTGAAGACGTGTACATGCTCAAGTTCTTGCTCTGATTAAAAATATTCCAGGAGATAAAAAACAAGCCAAACAAAATCTTCTTTCTGTATCCTACTCCCATTCATCCTAGGATATGGGACCCTGACCACTGTGTGGCAAGATTATGTCTTCTAATGAATACTTCCTAGAACAAAAAAGAAAAGATCCCACAGTCCCCTCAAATGTTTCTATAAATTACTTCTTGTAAAGACACTTGGTAAGTTTAGTTTTTATTTCAGTGTGATGAAAAACTAAACGTCAAATGTTGGAATTTCAAAAACGTGATTGCCATCTTTTATCAGTTATAATGGACTGTTATCCTTTCACCCTACCTGATGGGCTTCTGAACTATGTAGAATAACTCCCTGCTCCTGTTGCCTCTTCAGCTATCAAAGCACAAGGACTACAGCAAAGTACTTCTCTTTTTCCTATGTGGAAGGTTGAAAGGGCTGGTAATAGTGGGAAGCTCATGGGGACATGAATAAATGGAAAGAATCTTCTGGTATGGGAAGACAACTGAAGAATGTTATAATCTAAGTAGTCTAAACTGCTTCTTCTAAAAATAGCTGTCTCTAGGTATTTCTCTATTGCAATTCTCATTTTGTGTAAGATAAAGCTGGTACAGTATTGTGCTATACAAGAGTGGCTCTGATGGTTTGAAAAGCAACCCTAATGAAATATAGGACAGTCAGTTGTAATTCTCATAGAAATACATTAGAAAAACATTGCATAGAAGCAATAATTTGAGATCTCAAACACGTTTTTTCCCCATTAAAAATATTTTAAAATGCAGAAAGCACTTATGTGAAACATGAAGGATGGCCAGGGTTAGCTAATGAGGCTGATAGGTACAATTGCTGCATGCTTGATCTCTCTTGGATCCTAATGCTCATTTGGACATGTCTTATTATTGTGTGGGTGTTAAGTCTGTCCAAGCTCATAAACACTCTGAATGACCATATATCTATTGATTATGTCTCTATCTTAGAATGGAACAAAGTGATCAGGATGTAGTTTACTAGATTCATACAGAAAATTTCTCATTGAAAATCTGAGCAAACTAATTGCTGGCATTAACATGGGAGTCATATGAGCTGTGATAATGATACGGACAATGAAACTCATGCCTCTGGCCCTCACTTACCACCTAAGGGGTCAGCAAAGAATTATTCAACCTTGAGCTGCATTTTATAATGGGTTATTTGTATCTGGGAAGATTTTGGTTCTCTATGGTAGCTTCAGATAGCATTCATTGACTGTAAGTCTGTTGCACTGCCTAAGTGCATCAGAAGAAAGAATGGTAGGGACTCCCAGTCAAAGAGTATTGGAAAAAGTAGAGTCAAAAGGACATCATTTTCAGGTTTAAACAACTGGATCTTTGAGATTTAAAGGAAATAGCCTGAACTGACAGCTTATCAGTAGCCTAACAGATTTATAAAACCTGTATGTCTGCCAAATGATGATATGATATTATGTGAACATATTGAACAAAGCGCAAAAGTGCTTTGCTAGATGTAGTTTTCTTTTTGTGACATGACCCCTCAATCTCACAAAAAGTCTGGAATTTCCCACCTTTAATTCTGCACTGGGTATCATGACAAATCAGATTAATATAAGTCCTCCTAATGACAGGATACCAAGCCATTCAAGAGCTCTTCAGAATCTGAAGAACCGTAGGATATTTTTCAGTTATTTACTAAAAGATGAATGGAACACAAAACATCCACAATTCATTCAATCCGTCTTCAGGTGCCTGAGAACAGAAGTTAGGAGTTCAGCTATCTGATCTGTGCCATATGCAATGAGAGAGGCACCATGAGGAAGCAGCGTGTACCTTTTATCCCTCCAGAAAGCAATTCATCCAACATCCCTTTTTCCATTAGCTGTAGAGAAAGCCCAGGGAGAGCATGCTTTTAATTTGAGCTGTTTTGCATAGACTGGCTTAGGCATTGCTATTCTGAGTTTATGGTCTCAGTTATGCAGGCATAGGTGACAGTATCAGTAGGTAAAATTGATCCCCTAACAACAGTGTTCCAGCCTCAGCTGTGAACTGTGGCTTACCACTTGGTGAGACCCAAACTCGTCTTCCAGAAAAGAAGAGCAGAAGAGCTCTTATGTAGCTGATAGTCCCTAAACTCACAGGGTGTGCTCTTACCTGCCATTTCGCCTGCCTGCAACAGGGTTAATTCTTGCTCAACTCCCAGAGGTATATTTCTGTAGTGAGTCACCTATATAAGGTGGAAAAAAGATCCTGATAGCCAAGAGGTGATTAGGAAGAGTTTTGTAAAGTGCTTCTTGGATTCATTGTTCAAACAAGACAGAAGAACTTGGTGGGACTGGTCCCGCTAAAAGCCCCAAGAGTTACCAGATCTGCACTAGGGAATTTCAGGAGTCCAGGTTAGATGCTTAGCCATATGAAATTACTCAAAACAGATCTAAGTTTTGAGGTCACTTAGTCTTTCCTTGCATATTCTTTAGGTGCTGGTTCCGCTTCTGGGTTTGCTCCTGTTTGGAGCAACTATGTAGGTAGCTTCAGTTAAAATCAGATCAAGATTCAGATAATATTCACTCTGGTAAAACACTTTGGCAGCATGCAACCACAAGATTAGATCCTTCTCAGCATGGTGGTGGCCACACTCTTTTATCTAAATATAAAAAGCCTATGATCATTTTCCAGGAGAGTGAAAAGATTTAAATCCCCATTTTTCATCTTCCAAGGTTTCATAATGAATGGATGTATCACCTTAGGTACAGAAGCAGTAAAATAAATCAGGTTTAAGCTATTTCAAGTGTTTGTCTTATCTGGTTTTAGGGAAAAAAAAAAAAACAGTAATGAAGGACTGTAAGTAGAAATCATAAATAAAAAAATTTCAATTTCAATTTGATCTTTCAAATGATTTTTTAGCTCCAAATTCACACTCTACTGTGAAAATGCATATTAGAATTTTTAATTAAAATAGTGAAAAGTGGTAGCAATTCTTTTTTTCCCAGAACTGAAAATTCCTTTTTTTCCCCAAAAATTGTTGAACCAGAGATTTCCAGATTTGGAAATAATTCACTTATTCTGTTTTCAACCAGCTAGCCATGTATTACTGATCTGAAAGGGTTAACTCAAACTCTACAGATTCATTTTATTAGGAAAGTGAACACTGTCAATTTTAAATTTTTAAATTTAGCCTAAGAGTTTGGTTTTATAACACTAAGATTTTACAGAGACAAAGTCAGAATGAAATAATTCTATAACTTTTTAAAATTTAAAATGTAATATTTTTTCAAAATGCATTATCTGATAATATAACTCCAAGGGAAAAAATGCAGTTCCAGTATAACACAGCAGAGGAATGTTTCAGGCATTCCTGCTTCTTATGCCAGCAGACAAACGAATTACATATGAAGATCTACATGAGCTACTCAAATGGTGGATCTGGTGGAGCCTGCTCACTACTTTCTCTTGGGCAGATTTTGGGACAAGGACACAGTCTGGCCATGTACATCGAAGAATTTGCCGTAGGCTGGAACTGATGCTCAACGGACCTGGAACATAACCTCTATGGACAGGTGATGTGGCAGAAAAAATAAAAAAGATTAAAATATATATATATTGTTGCAGGTCTGTCCTACTGTCTGCGCTCTGTCAGACCTCATGAGAATTTTGGATGGAATTTGCTGCCTGAATTTTGGCTGGTAACCTGAGGGCACAGCTACAGTATCAGGCGGTTTTACAATTGTGACTGCTGCACTGGAAATTTTAAGAGGATTTTTTTTTTCCTTGCACTTTTGACCTGCGAGACAGGAAACTCCCTGTTTTGAGAATTAAAGCAGTGATGCAGTTTAGGTTTCAATTGAGAGAAATGGAGAATTCCTGATAAGACAATTGCTGGGCTGAGTATTTGTTTAAAACAGAAAACGACTCATGAGTAACATAGGCAGCTAAATTGCACCATCTGGAGCAAGAGGCAGATGTAAGCATCTTTATTTAAGAACCAGTTTATAAATAATAATAAAAGATGTGTGGAATTAATCAGCTCCTTCTCTGTAGGTAGCAGCATTCAGGGGAAATAGCTGTGTTAGTTCACAGTATATCTGCACACCACATGAAGATTTGTGTAGACATCTGGAATACATATTTCTTAATCATTTTATATTATAAACCCAGAATAACTGCTAATGATTAATATGTAATATTGCTTAAAAACTTCAGATGACCCAACAGCCAGGACAAAGAATGGGCAGATGTTCTAGACTGGCTGTAAGACTGAGAATTTTAAGCAATGTAGGAAAGTGACCCTTTATTGTGTCAGGAACTGACTGTTTTATCAGATACGTGAGCACAACATATCGCACAAATTAGACTGATCAATTGATTGCATTTAGACAATTTTGTTTTCCATCTGGTCTTCCTGCCTTTTACCTTAAGTTGGGCATTCAGAAACAGAATTCAGGCACATAAAATTGTCAGTCGTCTTTCAAATTTTATATAGAAAGTGGTATTTTCACAATTTTCATTTAAAATACAGTTGTGTTGTTTTCACAATGCTACTTTGTTGTCCATGATTAATGAAATGTTAAATTTTTGATACTGAAAATGATAGGGTTTTATTCACAAAATGACTGCTACATCCAATATATGACTACTTCATACTATATTTATTTATGGAAGGAAAGGAATATGTGAAAAATAATTTTATAGATGAGCCCCAATAACTTTCTTAGGTCACCTACGTTCTTTAAAAATATATATATATATATATGTAAAAAGATAAAATAAACCCAAAATCTCTGTACATGTAGGCAGGGACAGACTAAGATCTACAGCCTCTTAGGAGAAAAATAAATGAATAAAAAAGACTGATTCATTAAAAATTAATATTAAATTTTGTGCTTTTAAAAAGGTTCATCTTATTCAGTGCAATTTATTTCCAGATGGAAGGAATGCATAAGAAACATGATACTTACAGAAAAAAGAAAAACATTAGCGAGACCAATGTAAGGCAACCATTTGGAGGTATTAGCTCATTTATAGAGCTTTGACAGTGGAAGATCCAGTTGCTGAAAAGAGAGTGTCAAAAACCTGCCAATAAAGAAAAGCATAAAGGTTAATATTTTGAATACATGACTATATTCTCATGTGAAGAACTGTGATACAGTTCAAAAGATATTTTATGGTTTATATACCTAAAATGTGCATACATACATACACATGTGCATGTCTAACCTAACAAAGCTACTAGTTTAATCTTGTGATGTGAACTAACTTAGCAAGAAAAATTATTTGTGCTCTTCAATGGATCCTTGTCTTTAATGAACAACTAGTCAGCATCAGGAAGGTGGATTTATCATAGAGTCTAAAAATTAGACTCTGGTGATTCTGCTTGGTGAAATTTAATTTAGATTTAATTGGAGATGGACTGGAGTGAAGATGCATGTCTTTAATAAGCATCTGCTAATACTAAAGGGGTAAAAATTACCCCTTGTCTTATTGGACTTCCCAACTGATAGTGACATATGAAAGTTTGCTGTCCAGGTGATAGCTCTCTAAATGGTGCCTGTGGCAGAATTAGTACCTCTACGAACAGGGTCACAGACATTCACATATTCAGCATTTATGAGAAATACGGGCTGGCAACGTATCAATGCCAGGAGTGTGGCATTACTTGTAAATACCTTGTGGCGGGGTTCATTTCTCACAGGTGGGAAATGAAATTGCTGRTGAGTATCATTCCTTTTGCTTACAGTCCTCATGCAAATATTCTCTTTTCTGGATTAAGTGCTCAGCCAGGGGTTTTCCCTGGCCCTGTCACTGTGTTTCCATCACTTTTTTGTCACGGTGCCCCCAGCTCAAGGTAGTGCCCGAGCACGGCTCCTGTTCTGCATCGCCCTTGTCTGAAGCCTGTATCCTGAACCAGCTATTTGAGAGTGGACTTTCACATGCCTGGACAGTGCTTTTTAGGTATAGGTGAATCTTTGAGTGGATGCAGGCCTGCATTGAGGTCCTTTCAGGATTGGGGGGTCTAATTTTAAGAAAATTCAAGACTGTGTTATTAGTATTTAACAGAGAAATCATAAGATGAAAGGCCAAAAGAACAAAAGAAGAAAGAGTAGCTGAGAGCAGTACTGAGTAGCTAGAACCTGTCTCTCTGCTCTCATTTCTATATTTGACTTGTTCAATAATACAGCTGTATTTCACATTGGTCTGTGGTGAGTATAATCATATGTCTGAGGGTAGAACTTGGCTAACTTCTTTTTCTGCTACTGGTATAGGTATCATCACTAACTCTTGTATTTTGGTTTTATACTGATCATATTTCATGATGAAGTAACACACTTGAAATACTATCTGCATGTTTTAGTATTGTCAGGAAAAAAGCTAACATTCCCATCATGAATCAAAACAACAAAAAAAAATCAGGAGGAAAAAAAAGCTGATCAGTGTTAAATAAGGTTTAACATTCTCAAAATATTTTCAAAATATTTTATTTAAACTTTTAAATTAATATTTTTGAAAACATAGAAGTGTCCAACAAAACATATCAATAACTTTCTTCTCAGTTAAAAAGAAGGTTAGAAAACAATCTTTCTCCTGCGCATTGACATGGCATTGCCAGTGATTTGAGAATTCTGTAATGGAATTGAAAAGTTCAAGAATGACGGACTAGCACTTCCAAGCCCCACTTTTTTTTCCTGTAGGATAATGATGCTAGAAGTCTTAAAAGGATTACAGTTGCAGTATCTTTTCTTTCCGTGGTGTCACAGAATTTGAATACCTGTAGTATCATTTGTCGACAGTTGCTTTCTTATTTGTGATTATACCTTTTTCATTATGTTTAAGAGCTTTGCTACAGATGAGTAGCATATGGTATTGGCTAAGGAGATGAGACTTTAATGAGATATAGAGCACATCAACAAAATGCATGTTAAATTGCAGTGACACAGTTGTGTTGGTAACATGATGTTGTGAGATTAAACTCCTGATAAGACAGTATGAACAAATGCACTATAGCATTCATGCAATAACCAAACTTGTTTGCAAGTTGGTCCAGGAGACAGAGCAACTGGGGGACTGTTGGGGTGGGAGCAGGGGACAGGGGGAGATTGGGTTCTTTCCTGGTTCTGCTATTGATTTTCTGTGCAATTCTGTAAACATCATTTCATCTCTTTTTTCTGATTTTACACGCGGACACAATGAGGCACAATATTACTTGGAGATACAGAGATGAAGTGGCAAGTGTGACTGCTGACCCAGAAGAGTCATCCAAAAATTATTACAGTTATCTTGCACATAGACAGTTTTGACTAGGTAGCTAAACAACAAGAAAATAGAATCAACAACAACAGAATGTAAGTGATTTGTGACTTATTGTAATCTAGAGTCATGGATGCTATTTCCTAGCTCCACTGAAAATCTTCCACCAGGAAATAGGAGAGCCAGTCTTCTATTCAGCTCAGGGAGTGAGTATGGTGCCTACAGAAGGAAAGAGCAATTTGTGCCTCTTAGCACCTCTGACACTTTGTTTTCCATGCCTGGGTTTCCAAATCACTCATTTTTGCAAAGAAAGAGTAAAAGTAATAATACTAATAATATTATTGTGAGTACTTCACAAGGTTTGGAGGGGTTTGGTAACATCATCACTTTGTCTGGGGAGAGATTAAAGAAATTAAAAGTTAGCTCCCTAGCCAAGGAATACAGATACAACCTAGGTAGGCAGTATTTGGAAGATAAAATGAAGTTATAAATGCTCCATTAGAAGCTCCTCTTGAGTCCTTCCACCAGTCTGCAATCCTTTTTCCCCCCACCCCCTCTAAATGGAGACAAATGTGTGTCAGACAGGTAAAATATATAAACCTCTTTTTTTCTGCCATGCTTAGGCAAAGATACCTGGCTAATTAGCAACTTTTGTCTACTCAGTGCTCCCAAAGCTTCCAAGATACATGGTAGAAATGTATTTTTATTATAAATATATTTCACCCCTTTAGGAAGACTTTATTCATGTCATTTTCACCTAAACTTAACAGATATTGGAAGGCTAAAAGTAAGAAAACTTGTAGTGCAAATGGTAGAGAATTTATATTTTTGAGGTACAAATATTTTCCAAGAAGTACCATTAAATTTGAACTAGAAATAGTCTCAAACCAAACCCACCCCCACCAGATTCAAACATATGTGAAATCTGAGGAAATCCAGATCTATCTTGTCTTTTATATCTGTGGTAGAACTTAACCCCAAATCTACCACCAATTCTGGATGAAATTATACCTATTTAGAACAGATCCAAAACAGAGTTGATCATTACAATTCCAGTTACATTATATTTGAACAAAATCTCAAAATCTGTGGAACATAGCAGTTGCATCATACATAATGTATATTTAAGCAATATGAACTGCAGTTGWGTGCAGATATTCCTGAGATAGCTTTAAGGTAGGTAATTCTGGCAATTTAGCTTCAGGAGCTCAGCATTAGCTAGCTGTTGTCATCTGTTCCAAAGTGAGTTTGCATGCCATGCTGAGCTTCATGAGGCCTTTTCCGGTCAGACAGCAGGAGTCATATGAGGTCATTTAAAGCTATTTGAAGCATGCAACGTAGCTGTCACATAGGCATATTGGTGGACTTTATGCTATCCTTTGTTACTGACATGTTCTGCTAGCTGGTATTGGTAAGATGGATGTCTGTGCCTTAATGCTACTGGCAGAAAGCATTTTTTTGTACTTTGCAGAGCAAAAGGACAATGGTAACTTCTTCCTGCAGCAGTCATGAAGCAGAAAAAAAATCAGTTTCATTTGCAGCAAGGAAGGGCTGGTTAGGCTCTTCAGGGTGCACTTTAGTTTACTTGATTTTGTTTAGAACAGCAAGTTGTATTAAAACAGGATGGGCAGCCTGTGGCTTTTGAGATACATGCATTTACCAACCAATTCCAGTGCAATTGCCATGCTAAAGCTTTATGTTGGCTTGGGTTGCTATGGGAAGGACAGGTAAGCTGAACCTCAGCGGTGGTTGTATTGAGATTACCTGTGACCTAGCTCACATTATCTCCTACTGAAGTGGTCAGGCCCAGAGCACACCTCTGCTATTTGCGATGTGTAAATCACCTTAAGAACCCCTTCAGACAATCAGTCTGCACGGTACATGTATTTGATTTTGGCAGGGAGATGTTAGGATCAATAAAAATGTTTGGAGACCTTTTCCTACTGTTTCTATACTGGCTAGTTCCTACAAAACTATATTTGCCTATCTTAAAAAAAAATCTTCAGAAGCATTAAAGCAACAAAACAATAAAGATCAAGGATCTGATCCAGAGCCCACTGACTGCAGAAAAATGTTTGGAGATGGGGCTGAAATCTCCAGCTCTGTAAAAATTTTTATTTGTACTTGCTAGTGTTCGCTCCTCCCCTGCACACCCTTATTTATCTCTTACCTTGAGCCACATATATTGTGCCATTATGAGAGATATTTTCCAGAATAACTATAGGATCTCCTTGGGATGATGGCTCCTAGTAAAAAGATTCTTTTGTTCACTGAGTAACACGCAAAGCGTCATCTGTTTCCTTGTAAGTTTTTTTTTCTCTTCTTTTAGTTGGATGTCTTTTAACAATCAGAATTAGAAACTAATTATATTCAGTTATTCAGACCTTGCAAAGAAAGAACTAAGATTGTCAAAGGTATGGCTTTGTTTTTTCCATTTGAAAAGTGGACTAAAGTACAAACGCTTTATTGTGCCTGCTACTCTCAAGAGTACACGAACGATACTTGTATATGCACATGCATATATATATATATTTATAAATATACAGCTATATATATAGTGTTTGTAATGTTTCAGTGATATCAAGACACTCAGTAAAGTATATCAGAATGGTTTTGTTTTCGGTCCATTTAGTCATTGCATTGAAGACAAAGATTATATACCTAGATTATTTTTTCATCTTTTGGAAAGTGAATAGTAAATCTTCAATTATAATCTCACTCTCTTTATTGGGGCTATTATCGTCAGTAAAAGCCCTCATATGTTTTTGCAGGATGGTGTCTATATTTGTCCTGGGGAAACATGACTAGCCATGAGTGTGATATCAGTATAGCTACRTCCTTAGAAATTCATTTTGCTTGTTATTATAAAGACAAAGAAGAACAAAACTTTGGGAAAGAGAGTTTCTATTATTAAATATTTACCATTTCAGCTCCAGAGTCAGGAAAGGTAAGCTCTGAGTCATTACTTTTTATTTTTAGTATCCAATCTACTTGGAAGTGAATGGAATGCAATAACCTTCAAATCCCTTTAGAAATTGCGAGTTAAATGAAATCATTTATTTGAAAAGCACCATGAGATAATGGAGGGATTGGTTGGGAGGTACAAGCCCCTTTTTCATGTGAATACCCATTTTGTGACCGTATTTTTCCATATTTAATATTGGAACTCTAGAGACAATAATATGAAAGGGTTTTTTTAAATTGGTTTGTGTTATGTTAATTTAAAATGATCGGCAACGCAGCAGTAATGATCATAGCGGATTGTTCTTTTGACACAAAGATAACATATCATTGATCTGATGCTGCGATCATAAGCTTCAAAGTACATCAGAGATTTTTAAGGCCACAAGGGAGTGTTTTGATCATCTGGCATGACTTCTTGCCTATGAGAAGCAAAGAGAATTTCACCCAGAAAGTGAAGTGCACAAGTTCCTGCACTTCTGCACGAGCACAAATATTTGTGTTTGTAAGAGCTTCTGAAAGAAATAAAGCTTTCTGGATCATATGCCAAGTTCACTCATTATAGGTAAATTTTAATTTCATTTGAAAGCACAGCTGAATATTTCATTTCATTATACACTCTAACTTCAGCTATGCATTAAACTCATGAGTAGATTCTGGAAATCAGTGAAAGCTGAGTTACCAGTGAACATTTGGGTGACAAAACTAAGCCAAGAAACATTATAAAATGCTGAGGAGTCATTGACTCAATTAACTTTTAAGAAGGTAGGCCTTAGAAATAAATACAAAGAAAGGAAAAATAGCTAAAGTCTTAATCCAGCAAAAAACTAAAGCATGTCTATGACTCTCATCCTGTGAAGTTTCATCAAAGACATCAAGACTCAAAAGTTTTAGAAGTGAGACTTTAGTAGATTGGAATCCAAATGCCTAATCAAAACTATTAATTACAGTTATCAAGGAGATACTACAGGGTGTATGAGAAACTCAATAAAATAAAATTGCAAAATAGAAAGAACTATTAGAAAACTTCTTTTCTTCATCAGTTGTGTTCATGATATTACCTCAGGATCAGCCACAAATGAAGTTCCCACTGTGCAGTGTAATGTACCTCACAGAACATTAGATACTACTTGCCCTGAAGAACATATAAGCTAAATAGACAAGAAAAACTCTGTCATTTCCATGCAAACACTGTCTTCCATTATTTTGTCTTTCTTATTATATCCTCTGGTTTCATTCCTGATTACATATTTAATTACATTCTTTTAAATTTTTTTCCAGTACAGAAACCTTTGGGTTGCAGTTCTTTGTACTCAGGACTCCCACTGAAGACAATAGGATTTAGGACATACCCCAAATACTGCAGCAACCTTGCAGGTGAGATGTGCCATAGTATCATTTTACAGACTGAAGTGCTTTTCTTTGAAAGAGGTAGAGTACATAATTGAACTGAGCTGCCATCATTGCAAATGCAATTAAAATTGTGAAGCCCTTGAGCACCCTAAATCGTAGTGTGATATAATATTTATCAGGCTTCAGAACACATCATCACATCTATGGCCATCCAGCCATGTTTTGCTTTTTCACTAGTAGCGATTAACTCTGCATCAGTTTAATGCTTTTAAACTTACCATTTCCTTAACATGTCCTTATATGACACCTTAATAATTCTGCAGTGGAAGAGTATGGACTATAGAGTTACAGAGAAGACCAAACCAATAAAATGCCAAGAAAACACACACACTTAGTAATCACTTGTTTAGAAAGATGCTTTATTTTTTGCTGTTAATGAATAATAGAGCTAATTTGACAGATATAAACCTATTGAATAATTCTGATACTGCAATCTACAGGTGACTCACAAGCAATAAATTGAATGATATTAATTTAATGAAAGAAATGATCTTTTAAAAAGGCAGCAAAAGGCAAATGTATAATTCATATGGCTAATATTTGAGGTATTTTGTAGGTAAATCTACACATTTTGTGTGTCTATATGTGCATATTCTTTTCACAGGGGAAAAAATCCCACTATAAATGACATTCAGTTAAAAACTTGGCAACCATTTCAGATTCTACTTCTAAATTTAGCTTTGTCATGTATGCTCGTTAAGAATATAATTCATCATCTGGGAGTCTGGTCTGAAATAAAAGTATCCATCATAAATGCTGGACAATTTTTCAATGTATCTGCTTTCACACGTTGGCACAGTTCCAGCTTCAATGACTAGGTCAAATTCAGGTGTTCTGAAATGACACTGTAGGTTTTAATGGCAGATTCATGAGTCTGATGATGAACTGATACTACTGTCATTCAGAAGATTTACAACTATTTTGATTTTTCCTAACATTCAGAAGTCCAGTCAGAAACATCTTGTAAACTGTACCTAAAATCAGAATAAAACAATGCCTTACACGTGGGTGGCCTTAATTAGCTATTAGCTGTTTAAGTGCTGTAGTGAGTTTCTCTGTTTTGTTTGTTTTTCCAAGCAGGAAGGAAAGCTCTGGAGGGGAATCAAACACAGTCACCACCTTTTTTTTTTTTTTTTCCTTAGAAATAACTGCCTGTAAACTGAGCAAGTATTTAACGTTAGAAGCTCAGTATTCAGTTGATTTCTGTATGCTATGGTGTTACCTGGTTATACTTTCATTTGTCACAGGATACATGTAGGCAGTAAGGTCTGCGTAAGGTTGTGCTGAAGTCAGTTAGGAAATGAATACAGACAATCTGTCTATCTGTCTAAATCAGACAATGTAAATCAAATYCAAAATTGCTTCCCAATTTAAAAGCAGCAGCTTTAAAAATAGGACAACTGACCCAATAGCTCAACACATTGAGGACTAGAGATGTTGCTGCATTTTAGAGCCCGAGACTCAATTTCCAATACTACCAGTACAACTGCCACAATTTCCAAACAGTGGCTACAGCAGCAAAAGAAAAGAGAATTGCACCTATTGTACGCAACACGGAAATGGAAAATTTGCTTGGAGAGAGCAGAAGCTCAGAATGGCCAGCATCTACGAGGAGCACGGACAAGGGGAAGAACTTCTGAATTTCTTCCTCATCCATCTGCTGCTGCATGTGCTGCTTCCTCAGACCCTTGTCCAGTCTCATGCTGCCCCATGGGAGAGCAGCATAAGCCTATCTGTCTTCCTCCCCTCACCCCACATGCCTCCCAAAGCTCAGTCTTAAAAGTGGGTTTTTCAGAGGCGCTCAAGCCAGGGCTTTCCAGCCTCTGCAGTTGAAATGAGGAGGTAATAGCAAAAACAGAAAATAGAAATGCTTCCCCTGTTAGTAACACAGGGAACCGTTTTGAATCATTAACAAGCAGTAGCTTAACGAGTGGACAAAGTGCAGGGCTGACATATGGGGATGCGGAGTCGGTAAATGCTGCTTAGACTAAACACCTGATTGCTTGTTTCTGAGGGGGTTTGGACTTGATAATACAGATTTTTTTTTTTTTCTGTGACTGCAATGCAGAAATTTCTCTGTGCTAATCTTGGCACTGACATGGAAATTGATGTGTGGCCTTTAGGCAAGTCACTTAATCAATGTGTTTGTAAAATGAGGATAATAACATTTATTTGCCTGCCTGAAAAGGATGCTGTAAGGACAGACTAGTTAATGCTTTAAAATGTCATTTACTAGTAATTGCAAGTATTACTATATTACAGACTTAAACCCTCCTTGACTGGCAATCGAAAAAGCTGAAGAAGTAAACGAAAGCCTTAAATGTAAAGGTGGTGAGGTCTCAGCTAAAGTAGAGATTGTTAATCCTGTTCCATGGAGCTGATTATGATTTAACCATCGCAACAAATATCAAAAAAGACCCGAGCATATACATCTGCTGTTATGCAGAAACAGAATGAGAAGAAATATTGAAAGAAGCAAGTTTGGTTCACTGTGTAATTTGCTACTGATAATGGGTCAACAGAAGAGTTGGACAAGAGCACATAAAAATACGTGTTTGAGCTTGTGTTCTGGGATGCAGATGTAGTCAGCTGTTCTGCTAGGTGAAAGAGCACCTCAGATATGAGGGAATTAGATGCATCATTACCATTTGCAACCCAATTAACATCCTTGCTCTTCAGAATTAAATGAGGTCTGTTACATGCCTTTAGGTATGGCGGGAAAAAGTTTGTCCTCAGGGTGAGAAGGATGAGCATAATGCTGTAGAGCAGCATGAAGTAGATTAGGAGATGGACTATAATAAACTGGTTTATCTATGAGCTATGCTTTAAGAACAGTCTTGAGAACTCTTTTGAGGCCCAACGCTGCAGTCACTTCTCCAACAGATGTTTTTCTGAGAAGAGGGGAATATAAGCTGTCTGTCTGAAGTGGCTAAAGGATCAGGTCCTGATCAGTCCTGACCTGATCAGGTCCTTGCTGTCTGTAATTCTGTCAAGAACCATTCCAGTAAAAACAATCATGTTTACTTAATGTAGCAGTAAAAATAAACAGTCTAAGGTTTCTCTAACTGCAGTAAATGGTCGTATTTTGATCCTTACTTACACTGACTGATACCTAACCAGCAGCAAAAGTGCCTCTGATTTCATTAGAATTTGGAGGAGATAGCTGTGTTATGAGTATTGCACGTATCTTGGTTTAACTAACTGCTTGATATCTTCATGGCTGATTTGCTTTTAATTAATCAAAGAAGCAGCGAACTAGACTATGATTAGAGGTATTTCCAAGAATATAGCAAGAGTTATGAAAAGAGAAATGGTTAATTAAGGAATGCCTATTTCGCCTATCTCCAGGTTATAGGCCTGCTTTCTGATTTGAAATCTTACAATCAAAACCCATGAGCAAACTCCATCTGGAAAGAAATTGGGGGCGAAGAAGACACGTGGATAGCATCTCCAGAGTAGAGGTGTAAGACACAAAGATGTGTGCTGAATGGTGGAAGTGTGATTCTAGAAATTCTGCTAAACATACCTGAGGTAAATTGGATTTTGCTTATTGCAGTGGACAAGGTTGCATATATTACTAATTTCTTGGGGATACATTTTACTCACAGTGCACTGCACTCTGGGAAATGAATCATAAAAAGATTATTTTAGATTGAACAGAAGAAGGAATTGCATCTTAAACTGTACTTCTGCAGTGCTTCTCTCTGTGTTGGGGCAGGGAATACAGGAAAGGGTATGGAAGAGACATAGATCTGCTAATGTACATATTCTGTAGTCCTTCCTTCCACATTTATTGCAGGAGGAAAGGAGTATTTTACCTCTGCATTTATGCTGTAGATGTCCTTGCCACTGCTCACCTCAAATTCTAAGGCCACGTGCACATTGGTATGTATATTTACTGACATGYGTTTTCTGCTGTCAGTGACACTGGTGCAAGGCCACTATTCTGATTAGTCATCAGGGGGTCATATGAGGTCCAGAACAAGAGTGGACTACATATCTGAATCTAGTGACTCTTTTTAGTCCTATGTTCAATTCAAAATCTCTATAAAATGAAATAGGTGCTGTTTCGATTAGAACAGGACTATACATTTAAAAAAAATCTTGTTTTACTCAGTATACCGCTGCTGAGTGGAGTGGGGCTTTCCAGAGCATCTACTCAAATGAGAAACCTCTGACAGTCATAAAACTTGATAGGTCAGTTATTACAGCCACTGAATGCATCTAAGGTCATGCTGTGTTTGTAAAAAGTGTATTTAAAGGTATGTTTAAAAGGTAAATGTATATTGTTACATATGAATAACATTTGTCCCAGTATTATAAAATTGTCAAGAAACAACCAACCCACTCTTCCATATGAGACCCATACGAAGGCCCCAAATAACCATATACATAAACAAAAGGTCAGTCCTGCAAAGTGATGAAGGTTATTATTGATACTAGAACACCTGCTATTGCTCATGTTCTTGCAGAAGTTACTCACAAATAGAATTTTGGTGAGGCTGATTTTAATTAAGTTCTTACGTATATTTTATATATATGTGTCTAACAGAGCATATATATATAACAGAGAGAAGCAGTCAATACTGAAAACTTGGGTGAGGAAAGGGAAAAGAAACAAACTGAAGAGAAACTTTGTAAGAGAATATGAGAGCTTTTACTTGACTACAAATCAACCACAAGACATAGAAGGCTTATCATAAAATGTTTATTAGCCAGTTTAAAAGTCTCCATGTACAGTATAAGGAATTACTTAGCTATTAAAATGAAACTTAGTACTTGCTTATATAATCTTTTATAAGCATCATGGGGATGGGAAAGGGGGATTCTTAGAGTAAAGAGATGCAAAAATGTGGCTGGGGCTCCTCTTCCCCTGCTTTTACTTCATTGAACCTAGTTATTCAAGGCAAGTGACAGTTTTAATCAACAAGAAACTCAATTTTCATTGATACAGCAGCAAGGTATGTCATTCTGCCAGCAAAGATAAACTCATGGAGCGTTATGGTAATTAATATGTACATCAGAAAAGGAGACTCTCCATCCTCCTTTAATGAGCTATTCTTAGAGCTAAAAGAATTTCCTAACCCGTGATAGGAGGAGATTTAACCTTACCCTGTCAAACTTAACTGTTAGATCAAAAGTGTTACAAGAGGGGGAATTCCAAGTCATCTCAATTATACAGCACCTCATGAAATAATTATATTTGGTTACCCTTTAAAAGGGTATGTTTTTGAGGGATAACTTTTATGTATTGCTGCTCTATACATGACTACATTCTGTAAGACTGTGCTGCTTTTGATTTTTAAATAGCTCGCACTGCTATAACCTCTGCATATTAGCTCTAACTATGAATGACAGTATTATATTTACACACAGATACCATATTCTTGAAGAAGGTATCTTTTCTTAACTATCCAGATTTACAACCTAAAACAAAAGAAATTAAAGGCTTTGTTGAATCTTCCCTAACATAATGGAAAGTTATCAGAGAAGACRTTATATGTTTTACTAATAGAGCTATTATACAATGCAAAAGACCTTTTTGAAAAGAAAAGAATGAAGACAGCAAAACTCTAATCAAAACTGTTTCAGTTAATATGCAAACTTCCACTCAATACAGAATGTAAAATACATTAACCTGAAAGGCACGGTGTACTTGATTTAAACTTATTAAAAGTCTTGTTTTTGTGTTTCAAGGTACTAAATATGTTATAAAATTAATAGAATTTACTGTAGAATTTACTCCAGTTCCCTATGATTGTGTCTGGGTTGAAAGGTCTTGATGTACACGAAACATTGGTTTCTAACCTACAAATCTAATCATCTAAACAAAAGAGGGCAAATGATAAAAGCTGAAACACTTAGGTTTATTCTCAAGATCAAAAACTGGGGCAAGACACTTGGCTAATGATTTAAGATAAAATTTGAAAAACATTTGCAGTTTTAAGAAAAATAGCAGACAACATGTAATTTTTCTTGCTGTTGGCTTTTTTTCAGAATACCTATGCTTCATTTTATAGAAAGGGAATTAGAAAAACAGCAGACAACATGTGGCCACTGTTTGTTTTTTGTTGGTGGTGGTATTGCCCTTTTTTTTTTTTTTTTCAGAATATGAATACTTATGCTTCATTTTACAGAAAAGGAATGACTAATTGGGCAACTCCTTACAAAAACCCTGAAACATTCTGCTGACATTTGTATTTCATATTCCACAGTTCTGCCCCTTTACCAACACTCACTGAGATCAAGCAGAAGTAATAAAGCCTGTCTATCTCATCCATTGACATGGGGCCCAATTGTCTGCCATATAACTTCAAACCATTTAAGGAGAGCAGTGCAACAAGACTTGTAAAACAAATACAAATAAAAAAAAAATCCCTTAAGTCAAAAAGAGCTGGACAAATGACAAGGAGAAGATAAAGCATGTAAACAAAGCAAAGAAAAAAATAAAAAAGGATATTAGTTTGGGAGGTTACAAATGTAATAAATGCATTATTTATAAAAACAAAGCTAACATGAAAAATACTAACAAATGAAAAGAATTGTAGGGAAGAAATCATTTGGGAAGCTTTACTTCAGGCAATATRATATAACTCAAATACAGAATTCTTTGGGGAACTTCATGTGACTCTTATTCACAGCTGTAAGTAACGCCACAATTTGGACACAAACAGAAAAAACCATACTGTTAACTTTGGTAGTGCTAGGGTCCTTTCAACCTGCTAGAGTAAATATGATTGGCAAGCACAGAGACAAGATTAGAAGCAAGTCTGTTGATCTAAAAATACAAAGAATGTATATGGCATTTTATAGTGCTGTGAAAAAGAATCTGAAATATTTAGTCTTGCTTTTTCCTCACTTTCAGGATGTCTAACATATGTCTCTAGTAGTCAGCTCTTTTTAAATGTTAGATATATCAGATGACTTAAGCCACTCATTCACCATGAGTGCCTTTTAAAGATGTGATTGGACTACGAATTTATTATTAATAATTATACAGGAGGTGATGTTCTTTGAGCACTGGAGATTTCCTGGATGACAGGAAAGTAGTCACAGAAATTATGTCTATGTACAAAAAAACACCAGTGAAGATGACAGTGTATTTTGAAATGAAAATGAAAAAAAAAAGATTGGAAACAGAAGACAGAACCAAGAAGGCTGACTATGTTTTTGGCCTTATTAGTAACACAAATTATAGGAATACAAAGATAACTTTGGTGGGACTGCTAAATGATGTGATATTTTCAGTCAGACACACAATTTAAAATGAAAGAAGCTAAAAAGTCTTATTTGACGCTGCATAGGTAATACTTGCCCTTAGGTTCTGGAGAGAAACATTTTATGTTCAGAAGAGGACAGTCCTGTTTTAGAGAATGACTCAGCTCCCAGGATGGTATCCTTTGTGAGTTTTCCTCGTGCATGTGTTGAAACAGATGCCAACATAGCAGTTACTGAGGAGACAGCTAAGGAGTGTATAGGCAAAGAAGCAACAGATAATTCATGAGCTTTTTTTTTTTTTTTTAACTGTGTGCAGTTCAAATAGAAGTAGGAAAAAGAACAAATAATTCTAAAAATGTGATCAATAAACTTATCAAAGAAGAAATCTCTTTGTTTGCTATAAGAGATGGAACCAAAGCAAAACAAACACAGAAGGAGGATTGCTAAACAATTATTTAATAATATTAAATAAAATAGTTTTACTGAGTAAGAATGAAGGAATTACTTCATTATTACATACTTCAATATTAAGTATTCAGGAAACAAAAATGTGGCTAATTAACCTGAATATCCTTAGAAACTTGTACAGAGGGAGATACTCAAGCCTGGATAATTAAGATAACTGTTAATAATAATCATTGCTTATTTTATCTTACGTAGGTAGCAGAGAGGAACAACCAATCCCTTCCAAACATATGCATACTGTCAGCTGCACATTGCATAGCTTTGCTTTAACTGTATTTGTTTTTATTATGATATATGCATATATGAAAAGGGAAAGCTATACTACTTTTAACTCAACTGCCATGGCTGAATCTAAAAACAAGCATAATATATGAACCTAGGTAATACGAAAAAAATCCAATTTAAAGGTGTCTCCATCTTTAATCAAGAGAAACCCTGTTTCTCTGGGTGAGGATGGATGTACTTCCTACTGTTGTCATCATGATTAATAGATCACCAATGTATGAATGTCTGTGTTCCTAACACAAATATTTATCTGTGTGTAAGGATGAAACTTTCTGTATTTATAAAATATAGAATTTTGAGTGCTCCAAGAAGAAAAGGTGAATCAGTGAGGTATAAAAATATTTCCTATGGTAAACTGTATTTTAAAAGATTGCATACCTTTAAGTATAGCTCTGTAACATTGGGATTGGGAAGACTGCACCTTCATATATTGTACTGGGGATACTTTAAGACATCTAGAATAAGTTAGAAACCAGGGGTCACTTAGCTATGGTCTTACCAAAACATTACATATGTGTATGACATGTAAACTTGTATCAACTTACTGATACTTCTTGAACTTCTTGCTCTTTTTTGTTTTCAAGAAGCTAATCAGGTAACTTTGGAGATGTGTAACTTTGAAGATGTGTAACTTTGGAGATGTGTAGCTACGAGATTGCTGAAATTGGACATGTGCATTTATGGACGACTAAATATGACAGAACGTTCTCAACGGTCTCTTTAGGCGGATGCCAGAAAACAACAGCTCAAGATGTGCATTACATATGTAACAGCAGTAGTTTTCAATCTTTTGACAAGTGTTGAGATCAAAATTTGGCCAATATTTGACTATGATGTTGCTTCAATCATTTTGTATTTTTCTATGTAGAATTCAGTTGTGTTTGTATACATACTCTATGTCCAGAAATCACTGTGAGCTATCCCATAGTGTATAATTTGCCTGATAATAGACACATATGTAATGTAAAGATATGAATTACATCATAAGCTTAAAAGTAACATTATGGTCTCCTACAATTATGGAAACCTGAACTTAGCTTTACACCCTAGAGTAATTTTTAACAGTTTTGGTGATTGTGCAGCGGTTGTACATCATTATGAAGAATCAAGGATTACCCTCAAATCTTTATGGGTTCTCATCAAGCAAGCTAGATAGGAGAAAATGATTGCCTTCAAGAGCTATTACTTGGTCCTGATAAGAAGCCCTGAATCACAAGACCATTTGTGACATTTTTGCTGGACTCATGGAATGATTAGCCTGTATTTAGCAGACTATCAAAAGGGGAAATTGTAGCCTGGTAAATGTGATTTTTGCCATTGCTAGGAAAAGGCAATAGGCCTGACAGTGCAGGGTCTTAGGACCTGTCTGGGTTTGCCTTGGACTGAGTTTGATGTAATATGTTTCTAGTGGCTGAGTGACTATTGCTGAAGCTCTGTGACGGTCACCGGGGATAAGGCTCTGACACCCCTGGGTAGTTCCTGTGTGACAAACAACTGCCCTTAACATTGTTTAAGGCTGGGACAGGCTGTTGTGCAGTTTTCAGACTTCAGCTGAGAACCTAAGGACTTAGGAGGACGAGCTGTCCTCTGCCTTCCTGAACATCATACCACTTGCAGCAAAGACCTCAGGGGGCTGATGCCTGCCATAACACGAGCCCTTCCCACATCTGCTCAAGGAAGACCTAAACTGTCAACCGTAGGACCTAGAGGCACATTGGAAAGGKGAGCATAACATTAAGAGAAAACAGACAGGTATTAGGAAGTTTTTGTATAACAATTTTAACTGCATTATTGATTTTTTTCTGTATTAATCAGGTAATTTGGACTATTAGATCATTAAAGAACATCTATTGGTCGAATGGTAGATTCTTAGTTCCATATACATGGTTTCCTTTTGTCTGTAACAAGATTTTGAGTGTAACACTAAGGAACATTGTCCCCCCACCCATCTTTCTGCTCACCCAAAATACCATTGGTGGTGACTGAGAACCAATTCAATGAACTAGTACTGATGTTTGGCTCTTAAAAATTAAACCACAACTAATCACTGTAATATAGACATGATCCAGAAGACTGTCTGCATAAAGCATTTGGGACTTCAGAAAGTTCTGTATTTCACACACAATTTGCACAGCATTCATTTGCTTTTACCATGGTGAACTCGGTACATACAGAATCTTAAATTCTGGAATGCAATTTAGTTGGGGTTTTTTTTTGAAGACTAAAATAGTTATACAAATATTAATGAACTGATGTTGACAGAGCTGTCACAGCATTAGTAATATGCAGCTCCTCCTTTTCTTCCTACCTCACTTGACCTTTCTGAGGATTAGCTGTGTCACCCTCTGAATGGATAACTGCAACCTTACCTCCTCTTCTGAGCAGAAGGCCAGATGGCCTACCTTTCCGTAGTGTTTTAGCAAGGAATGAGAAACTATACAACCAGTCTTCAAGAGAGCTCCTTGGTCAGAYTACTCCTCAGGGATTTTAGGAAAGACCTGTCAATGAACAATGAAAGAATACAATATTGCTGATGAAGCCACAGTGCTTCTTTCTTAATTATAAGTGTATTCAATATAAACCATCGAATATTTGGGTAGTATTAATAAACTGTTTGTTTAATAGCAATCAATTGTTACAGAAACCAAAGGCAATAATAGCAGGAATGTTTCTCTGGGACAATTATATTGTATAACTCAGGCTCCTGATTTCCTAAGTGTTAGAGACAAACATACACTGATAAGAGAGAGAGGTGACATTTACTAAATATTGTGGGTATGGCATTAAGGAGAAATTTCCCAATGTTTTCTCTTTTTCCCCCAACACATATATGCATAAGAAAATGCCAGAAAATAGCAGCACTGGCAGTTGTAGAAAGTACTACTGGCAGTAATAGCTTTTGAAAAATACATATAACAAGCATAAACAGAACAGAGTATACATCACATCCAAAAATGTTATGATACTCCTAAAGGTTTACTGTATTTTTACATCTGTGGAGTGTTTTCCAACTCCTTACTTGAAGCTAAAGTCTCTGCTAAATCAAATCCTTTTTTTTAGTGAGGTTAATACATTACTGTAAAAAGTTTTACAACAGATATTATTGTTCTAGACATGTTGATTTTTTTAATTGGTATCACACTTCGAAGTGTCTTGATTACCATGTAAATAACTATGAAAGAGATTTACATTTATGTGATATTCTGTTAGACAAGATAACGCCACCAAATCATAATAATACCGCAATAATGTGAAAGCAAGAAGCACCCATTAGCTATGACTCTCATGTAGTTGGAATGTGTTTTCATTTTGTTTTGCAGGGTAAGTGCAAATGACATTCCCATCAAGTGCATTTAGTGAAATCTGACAGCTCTGAAACTGGCTTTTTAGTATTCCAGATTGCACATGAGTTCGATCTTTAAAGATATGTGTTGTTATTTAAAGCTCTTGATATCTTAACAAGGCACAAGTAAGGACTTAAAAGACTATCTCAATGAATACCCTACTTAAAACCAAACCAAAACCAAACCAAAAAAACCCCCACCCATACCATAAATTACTTAAAGGATTCTTCAAATGTTTCCTGTAATTTCTGAGGTTGTTTTTTTATTCTTCATAGGTAATCAAATAGTTGAATTCTTGCCAGAAGTGCAAATCTCAGTTTTAATTATGGAACTGTGACATGCTATTGAGTTATACACTGGGGAGCTACTGTGCAGCATTGTCCTTTTTTTTTCCCCCCTGAGTGTCTCAATACAGCCCTGGAGAATCCACAGTGAGAGATAAGTAGATGGTTTAATCTCCATTCCCACTCAGTGTTTGACCTGTCTGCTGAGACTATCAAGAGAAGTGATAATTAAGAAGTTAACAGAAATATTTTCTTTTTTTATAATGGAGAAATTTGTACTGAATCTGGGTCAAGATTGAGCAATTCATTTCTTACAGATTCTTGAATAAACAATAGGATGTAAGGGCGATTAGCCAGTATGGCAGAATAAGCTATTTTTGTTTCAAATTTTGAATTCCACTTTGTAAGTATATTTATATATTTACATATATTTATATTTATATGTGTGTATATACACATATAAACCTGCCCAAATGTGGGACACTTACTTACTGTAACATACTCAGATGTCTATCTGACACTGTCTAAAGGACACAGAGAAGCCTTCAAGAATCCATTCAACTGTAAGTATGACACCTGATCTTTGAACAGCTGCCTCTTTACACTGGAAAAAACAGCTTTTTCTTTACAGTGCCTTTTGTGGAAATCGGTATAGGCCTCACGGAGAGCTAATGTGTTCCTGTGTTTCTTAATCCTTTGGCCATGAACTACTTGCCATACGTAAGATATGAGAAGGTGCAAGGGCAATAAAAAAAGCATACATTTCCTTGCACACAAGCAAGCAAAGTGGGCTAACCATATGCACATGTAAAAAGGCTTTCATGGAACTGGAATTGAGAGGCATTCTCCCTGCACTGAAATGATGACAAATCTTGAATATGGCCTTTAAGTGCTGAATTTAGACAGACGAAGGGCATGTCTTGGGATTTGCTGCTTTGGGAGATCAGTAACTATTAAATGTTCTCAACAGTAGAGTTAAAAAGTATCTTTGTATCTTTGGTACCTGCCATCTCTTCTCATATAGATTAAACTGGAAGTTTAGACTGCCCATAGCTAAAATGGAGCACAACTAGCAGAACAGTGGTATTTTGTGCTATTTGGGAGCACACCCTGGTGTCCAGGTATGAATTTTTGCAATGCTCTGTTTTGTCTATACTGGGATAAGAACTGGGTGCACATCATGCTTGCCCACTGCACTTTCTTTCCCTGAAGAATACAAGTCAGCTTTAGCAAACTCTCACCATATTCCTGTTTGGGCAATCTGAGAACCAGGATGGCTGGGCACACTGTAGCTCATAGTAGCTGCCTGTTTCACAACTACCTTGAGCTGTGGGACTCAGGAGGTCTAGGAATTAGTATTAGCACGTGACAGCTGCAGTGCAGAATCCCATACCTTGTGGATGATTCTGATGAGTCTGGGAGCATGTTACGGAGCCAGGCCAGGAGCAGGGACCTGGTCTGCTCAGATCCACTTGGTTTACAAGCAGCTGGAACTCAGGAACCGACTCCACGTGTAAAAGGCTAGAGACCACACAGATAGTTCTGGCTGAGATTGTAGCAGATACTTCTTATTAGGGACAAATCAGAACCTGTGCCTTAATGAAAAAAGATTTTTTTCTAACACAGTTCCTACAGTTTAGCATCTCTGTCATCCTGTGCAAAGTGAGTGTAAAACACTAGCAAATAAGAATAGAGGTACTGCATGAAATGAGTATTCAGTTTTCTTTATAACCACTGCTTTTCAGATCTTGAATATTCATTAATCCAAAACTTGGATTTGCTTGAATTTTGCATATTTTTAAAAAGCTCTCTGCTTAATTTGGAACCGATGTTATAGCAATTGTAACTTTATAGTTATTGTATAGCATTGCTATGCAACATAACATTTAAAGCTTACATAACTTAACCATGAATATCCTTTGAAAGACTAGTTAGAGTGGATTGATATGCTCCAACCCCTGCAGTCACTGGGTGCCAGACACAGACTTTAGACATCACTTCTATATGCCCTGTTCTTGTCTCCCAAAAGAGCAGTTATGACTAGCCATCCACTTCTTCCTATTTCTACTGTCAGCAGCAGCTGCCAGCTTTGTATCAATCTGTGACAAATGCACAAAGGAGCATTCCACTGTTGGGACAATATTCATTGTCTGAACTGCCATTTTTGCCTCCCAACAGCAGACTCAATGACAGTGTCCTCAGAGCCAAATTTGGCCTTTGGGTCTCAGCTAGATCATGTAGAAGTAGATGATCACACTAATATATGCCTTAGGATCTTTGAGTTACTTTTGACAAACCAGGCAGATAAAATCATGCCCAAGTTTAAGTAGAAACATGAATGGATAGAAATGTTATGGTTATCAATTTCCCAAGTCCCAGGGTATTAAATATAGCATTTGGGTTGGTCTGTTATAGGGACAAGGGATAGTTACAGAATGTCTGAATTTGACTTCCTAAAGTTCAAGGTTGCTTGGGTACGAGGCTGGATRCTGTGTCACTTCTACTTGAAACCTTCCAAATGAAAAGTCTTTAGGTTGAGAAGGGTTCCCTGTCTTCAGGCAGCTAAAAAGTCACAGCTATGCTCCCACTGTTCATACAAATTGCTGATTTACAAATCTTTCTCCTGTGTTTATACCAAACAGCTAACAACAGTGCTGTGAACTGCTTGAGAATGAAGCTCCTCTTTCCTATTCTAGTGAATTCAAAGACTGCTGGAACTGCCTTCCTCCCTCCACTTCAACAGCAGGCAACCTCTCCATTACAGAACAGTTGGAAGTCTGAAAGCAGAAGCACAGGTAAAATGTAAACTATTGTGAAAAGCAAGTCCCTGGCTCTTGATAAACAGCTGGAATTTCTCTCCCTTTAGCTTGCCAAAGTAGTCAACTGTGAGAATGACAGCGATGCATTTGCAAAAGAACACGTGATGTGCAAAGAAAGATGTCAGAAATAGGAAGAGAGAGAGTTATTAAAATCTGATTTAACAAAGACACTGGAATCGCTGTTGCACAGACTGTTTTGAGAAGCACAGCTAATAATAAAAACACACAGATTTTCAGTCTCCACTGAGACTGCAGATAGTGGAAACTGGGGGAAAAAATCCTGATCTATTAGATCTGGATAGGATAAGCAGTTCTGTTTATATCACAGATGCTACTTCTTTCGAAAAACAAACAAAAACCACTTAGGCCTTTTGCTAGGGCGAGTTTTGTAATAGTACTTCCTACTCATTCTTCCAGAAAATACTAGCTGCATACCATAAAGGACAAAAGTACATGGATTTTTTGTGTGGAAAGTTCTGAATTGCTGAGAGGAGGGAAATATATTAAATAGCATTACGGAAACTTTTATTGTAGCTAATTTTGGGTAAAGTTAGAAATGCTCGGCCAATTTTCATTGGATACTGTGCTCTTCGTTATCAGCTAGACAGGGAGGGGGAAGCTACACGAAAACTCAGCGGAAGCCAAGACAGCAACAAGCAACAAACTGAAGGTAACAATCTAATCTGTGGCTGATAAGCGTTCGAAAGAAGCCTCTAAATAAACGGCCTCACCATACATGTCTGAACAAAACAAAAATTGCCAGGCCTTAAAAAAAATAAGTGCTAAACACTGGCCTAGAAGCATGGTCAGGGCAGTGAGTAACTGCCTCGGATAGTAGGTGGCCCATCCAAAAATGTGACGCTCCTTTTTCCTTCACTGAGGGCATCACAGCTCGCTCTCCTCACCCGCGAGCAGCAGCACCCCTGCCCGGTGCTCCGCGGCTCGCAGCCAGGGCAGCGCCCTGCGTTTGTGCTCGGCTGCAAGGCCGCAGGCGCTGCCGCGCCGCCATCCCGCGCCCTGCGCACGCGCGCACCGGTGGCACGGCGCCTCCCGCGGGTGGCCCCGCTGCGGGCAGCGCAGGGCAGGAGCGGCGTGCAGCCGCGGCGGGACTTTGGGGAGCGGCGGAGACGCTCCTGCTCCCTCGCCGGGGTAGGCGGGCCGCCCGCGGTGGCCATTTTGGGGCACCGCTGGCGGCACGCAGGGACCGCAGCTCCACAGCCCCTGCAGGGAGGGAGGGAGGCGGGCACCACCCGGCCGAGCCCGCTAGCACCGGGCGGCGAGGGGCGGTGGCAGCGGGGGCCGCCCCGGCCGGTGGGCGGCGCCGGGCCGGGGGAGACTCGGGGGTGCCGCGCTCGCCCTCCCCTTCCCGCGCAGCGATCCCCCTCGGCTATATAGGGGCCGCGCCGCAGAGCGCAGGGCAAAATGGCGGCCGCCACCGCCCCGCGCCCGCCTGCGCCGCAGCTGCTGCGGCTGCTGGAGCTGGACCCCTACCTGGCCCCCTTCGAGCAGGACTTCCAGCACAGGTACCGC
>NW_020450696.1:115607-128602 GCF_003343035.1 Apteryx rowi | reverse complement strand
TTTTTTTTTTTTTAACTTAGAATTTAAAAACAAAAGTTTGGAGTTTTTTTATGGTGCAAGTTTATATATAGTATTTCATTATCTGTCTTTTAATAGGTCAAAATTATACTACTGAGCAGTGCTCTCTGTCCCAAAACTTTGGAAAGTCTATGCACATGGGAGGRAGGAAAGAGGGAAACTTGGATTTTTAAAGTATTTGGTATTTTTTTCCTACTGCACTAGAAATAGCGCTGAGGTTTTGCATTACTAGGTGTCTTGTTGGGTTCTGGCAGAGAATAATGGGAAGGCTACAGCTTGTAAAATGGAACTAAGAATTAGATAAACTATTAGGTTGACTTACAAAGCTCTTTCTCAAACTTTAATCTCTTAACAAGAGAATAATTGAGTGTTTTAAGTCAGGTTTCCTGGCAAGCATTACCATGGTAATATATGCAGTACTGTAAAACACCTAATTCTTACAGTAGGATGCCAGTGTATAGGAAGCAGCGAGTAGGTAGATCTGATTCTTAATAAAATCATTGATCAAAAAGTTTGAGAAGCCCAACTCTACCTGCTGTTTAAATGGGCATATTGTGGATAACAGTATGTTTGCCATTGGTGAGTTCTGGGTATAGGATGGTGCTGAACATAATGAGTTTTCCAAACTTTTATGACCAGTTCAGGTTCATCCATCTCAAGTGCAGGACCTGACATGATCTTGTTTGTGTCTAGTCCCTTCATATCCTGTGGACTCTGAACTGGTCACTTACTAGAAAATTATTGCGAAAATATATATGCTACTAATATGCTTTAACAAAAAGAAAAGAAAAAACTTCTGTGACAACCTGTAGTAAGCTGAATGTCTTATTCCAAGGCCAAACAGCAATTTTATCCATACTGATGTCCTGTGGATGTGCCTGGGGAAAAGAGCGTAAGCAYATGGAAATGCCTGTTGGTATCTCCACATAAGACTCCTCCCAGCTTCCAAGAATTGTAGTTCAAGGACTGTCTGTATTTCATAGCTCTAGATGCATTTTTTTCAATCTAGTGTTTTTACATGAGCAGTGCCCAGGAGAAAGGAGGTCTGCAGCCTAATTGCTTCTTGTGTGAAGAGCAGTTTTCTTTGGCATGTTTTGAACCACCAGTATGTTGGTCTCATTTTTTTGGTCTCARATTCTCATACTGGAAGAAGTGGTGAATAACTCTGCTCACCTTGTTGATAAAATCCTCAGTGGCACAGAGTTTTRAGATCTATGTTGCAGGCTGAAAAGTCCTAATGTATTTAACTGGTYGTTATATAAAAGCGTCCTACATGTCTTTGGTTCTTTGCTGTTTCCTAGCCCCTTTTGAGATGGGAATTAGAATTGAAAACAGTCTTTGAGTTGAGTACCCTATGGATCAATACAGTCACATAATGATATTGGTGCTGGCATAGCTAATGCTTCAGGTAAAAGCATGGTGCAAAATGAAACCTTTGAAACTCCAAGCATACATACGAAACAAAGCTGCACATGTTAATGCAGTAAAATTGAATTAATAAAGATGACAATTATTTTAAATGGTGACTTGAGATTTTTTGCATTGGTAATCATGCATTTGTGGAGGCCTGTGGTTAAATGATCCATTGAATCAGATGCATCCCACACATGGTGTAGGAAAGGCTGTGATGAAGCAGCCAGGGATACGTGCTGTTGAGTGGATCCATGTATTATGATTTGTCAACTGCTTACCGTGGCCGCATGAACATAATTAGGCCTGGAGGAAGAATTCTTAGCATATATGTGGTATTAGCAATTCTTTTGGTCTCTTTGAGACAATTTTCCTACTCTTACAAAGAGAAACTTAACTGTTCTGCAGTTGAGCGGTAAGAATGTCTTCATTGCTCTTACAGATACTGCTGGCCAGCTTTCTCTCTCTACCTTTGCTTCTGATTCCACCCCCCCCCCCCAAAAAAAAAATAGCATTTTTGGCTACCTAAATAGTTTAAACAACAAAAATACAGGTAGTATTTTGATTCACTGGGGGGGGGGCATAAAGCTAAAATTATGGAGATCTGGAGCTTTGTGGGAAGAGGAGGCAGTTTGTTCTTGACAAAGGGGTAAGTGGCTGCCATTGTGCCTCTAGCACCAGAAGTGTTTTGCTTGCTTGGATTAAGAAGCTTTGGGAAAGAACAGAAGTAAAGCATTGATAGCAGCCTTGATCAAAATACAATATGTGTGGGTACTTTTCCTGTGATAATCCAATTTTTTTCTTACAGTTTACAATGGTGTTAACTGTATTATTTAACAAAATAAGTAAGGGCTGGTAGCAGTTCTCTGACTTATAACTATCATACTGTGTAACATCTTAAAGAAATAAGAATTGGGGATTTTGATAGAGGATTAAGGACATTTGAGAATGAGAAACAGTTTTGAAACACTTGTGGAGACACTTACAGTATGCCTTGTACAAAAACATTTTTTTTAAAAACAGTCCATTTGTCTTGCTTATTAACTGTTTTTCTGAAGAACAGAGAGGAAATAGAAGTTTTAGGCTCTATTCCTGGCTGTGACATCAGCAAGTTCTTGACTCACCCTTTGGGCTTGAGTCTGTCTGCTGTTTTACCTATTGCATCATATTTGCAAAATTAGATTATTGCTAGTGGAAAACTGTTACAAATTTTGTAACTTTAGGCATGATTATTATACCATGCACAGTTAACTTTGTTATGATGAAATCTAAATTATCTACAGTAATTTTATTTGATTACTAGTATTCAGTGGAGATTCTTGTTAGTAATCTGTTTTTGGATCCAGTTGTCTTGCTAGATAAACATGAAAGCCAAAGGATTGTTTCAAGGAGTTTGCTGGAACAGTCGAAAAAGAACTAAAATAAGCACTGAGGAAACTCAAGACTGTTTTGATTGATCTCTATTTCTTTAGCAGACTGGCCTGTGTGATTGGTACAAGGAAACTTGCTGGCAGTATTCCCACCCCCTCAGCAGTTAACAGTGTTGGTCTGGAATGAGGACCCTAAAGTGGTATTTCTAGAAACTTAGACTCAAGGAATAATTTAGGTCGGAAGGGACCTCTGTAGGTCACTTAGTCTATTCCTCTACTTAAAGTAGGGCCATGATACTGGATCAGGTTGCACAGGACCTTGTTGGGTTGTTTGAATCTCTCTGATGCTGGTGCTTCCACAGCCTGTTCCAGTGTTTGGCTACCCTCACTGTGAAAATTTCTTTCTTAATAATGTGAATTCCCTAGCTGAAACTTTGTCCATTGCTTCTTGTCTTTTTTTTCTGTGTGCCTCAGAAGAGCCTGGCTTATTTTGTTGCTTTGAGGCTTTCCCCTTCTGCCTCCCCTCTCCACCCCTTTCCTCCCCCCACCCCAATAGCTTCTGGTAGTTTAAGACAGTAATTGGTTCCCCTGCCCTCCACTCACACACACTTAGCTTTTTCTTCTCCAGGCTGAGAAAACCCAGCATGCTCAGGCTTTCTCCATGTGTCACTGATAGTAGAAGACAGCCTAGGAGTAAGAGACTTGCACTCTCTAGAAGCCTTCGCTTGTCCTTGCTTACCTCTTYGCTGAGCAGGTGCAAGTCCATCTTGCTGGAGTTCATGTCCTGCCTTCCACCTCTCCTGCCCTTTGCTCTAGCCCTCCACCCCCAAAAAGGTGACTGTGTCCACATGGCAGTATGCCCAATACCCTGATCTTTGTATGGTTTTCTATTTTTCCTTTTATTTTGGGGGCAGGGAAAGGGGAGGGGTGTTGGAGGATAGACAGGCTTTGCTTGCATCAGTCCAGATTTTACTGTGTAATAAAATTATACTGATTCACATAGTGAGAATTACCAGATTCCTGGATAAAAGAAATCGGGATGTTGTCTCAAACTGAAAATTCTCATTTTGGTTTCAAGGACTGTCCTTTAAAACCATAAGACTAACCTTCTTTTAAAGTAAAATTTTCTGGTTTAGACAGCTGGCTTTCCCCCTTCCCCCCCCCCCCTTTTTTTGTAATAAAACCTTGAGAAGCACTGAGTAACTAGACCAAGATAGTTAAAATAACAAGAATAATCTAATTTTAATGTAGTGCTATCTTTTATTTTTTATTTTTTTAGGGGCTTTGTTTTTAACTGAATATGAATTTGTTGGGCGTGTGTGCGTGTGTATGTATGTGTGTGTATGTGTATATATATATATATATATATATATATATATATATAAAAGCTTAGCATAACCAGCACAGTTATTAAGCCACCTTAGGCAAGTTTAGCTTAGGGAAAGGTACTTCAGCCTCTGCTTGTGTGACTGTCTCTGTTCGTGAGCCTTAGGCCTTAAAAAAAAAAAAAATACACGGAGAGAAACAAAGCATAGGTGTTACCAAGCATCAATTTATCTTTGGGTTGTAATGAGAAGAATTGCGGTATCTTCCTTAACTGAGAAGAAATAAAAGATATATTTACAGTTTCTCTAGCTTACAGAGTAAATGTTTACACGGGTTTTGTTGTAGCAATTTAACCTGAAGAAAGGTCATTCTTAAAAGTATGAGGGGGATACACAGTGTTAAATAACTTGTCAGATTTCTGGCCTTCTCAGCCCTTTATTAACTCTTCCTTCTGCTGGCTTAATTTTCCATGAATATCCTGGTAGGTGAGGAAGACATCCTAAATCTGAAATTAAATCTGTTTAAAGTTCTCAACTGCTGTGTAGGCTCTTTAAAACTTTAATAAGACTCTGTTCCCATTAACTCTTTCTTAATAGTTACTGTTAATTACTCCGTTCTAACAAGCAGACCTTTCTGTTATTTTGAGATATGCTGTGTCCTCAGGTATACATTTAAATTCTCTAGTTCTGACAGTTCAGAAGAGACTACCTAATGCAAGTTCTAAGATCATTCAAGTGAAAACCGGTACCCACTTTTAAAAGATATTTGTGGCTTTCAGGTCTGTTTAGACATGAAGTTCATTGCCAGAAAGAAAAGGTGTTTTCAGCTTACATGATATATTCTGCCTCTGAATTTTTAAACTGTTCTGCCACGTAAACAAAATGAGGACAACAACATGTGCTGGGGCTAGGACAAGGTGGTTGTCATCTTGCATAACTTTGTATCCAGCCATTTAGATGTACTTGCTGCAGAAGTAGGCCTGATATTACTACTTTTCCATTTGTATGAGATATGTGTAATCTTGGTTTGAGGGTGCTTTAAGCCCCAATTAGCAGACATGGTCAAGGCGATCTACTTGACCTCGGGTTTCACTTTGAATGTTTGATACTAAAACCTAACTTTTTTGTAGTGAAGCCAAATCAAGCCTTGGTATTACTAATGATAAGCTGACAGTGCTTAATTTTTCTTCTTTTAATATATTCTTGTCCCTCTTTGTCGTGCAGTGCTCAAATCAGAGAGTGATTTGTAGTGTATTTCACAGATGCCCTCATCAGAAGTTCTTGCTGACAGGTACTCTTTGCTGTCATCTTCAGAACTGTGTTTATAAGTAGCTGGGCCTGAATATAACTTAGAAAAAAATATTGCTCCCCCAGTTATTGCCATAGGTCCAAGTGAAAGGAAAAAGTGTCGCTGAAATAAAACACCTCCCTGAGTTTAGGACTTCAGCACAAATTTTGACATTCACATGGGTGTGTCTTTGCAGTGGACATAACTGGTTCAGTCTTTTTAATGGAGTTATCCTGCAAGCGTTGCCCTTCTCATTATGGATGACTTCCAGGCTTTGCTTCCTTCTGCCATGGCTTTAAAAACAAAAACAAACAATCAAAAAAATCCAGACCTCTATCTGAACCTTCAGTTAACATCCATTTAGTAATGGATTAAAATTAGATGCTTTCTGCAGCCCTCCGTCAGAGGCTGATCCTTAAACTGTTGTAACTTTTTCTAGTGTGTAGATCTGAACAGAGGGAGGTGGTTGATGTCATTGCAAGGCCACTCTTGATTAACTTTGAAAGGTCATGCGATCAGGAGAGGTTCCTGAGGACTGGAAAAAAACAAATGCCACTCCTGTCTTCAAGAAGGAGGATCCAGGGAGCTGGTCAGCCTCATCTTTTTCCCTGGAAAGGCGATAGAGCAACTAATCCTGGAAATCATTTCCAGACACTCGAAGGACAAGAAGGTGGTTGGGAGTAGTAGACATGGATTTATGAAGGGGAAATTGTGCTTAATCAACCTGATAGCTTTTGCTGATGGAATGATTGGCTTGGTGGATGAGAGGAGAACAGAGGATGTTGCTTATCTTAACTTTAGTAAGGTTTTTGACAGTCTCCCTTAACATCCTTATAGACAAACTGACGAAGCACAGGCTAGGTAAGTGGTCAGTGAGGTGGACTGAAAACTAGCTGAGCAGCCAGGCTCAGAGGGTTGTGGTCAGTGGCAAAAAGTCCAGGTGGAAAACAGTTACTAGTGGTATCCCCCAGGGGTTGACACTGGGGCCAATACTGTTTAACATCTTAATTAATGACCTGGGTGTTGGGGCAGAGTGTGCCCTTAGCAAGTTTGCTGATGATATAAAACTGGGAGGAGCGGCTGATAGACCAGAGTTGTGTTGCTCTTCGAGGGATGTTGACAGGCTGGAGAGATGGGTAGAGGAACCTCATGAAGTCCGACAAAGGGAAGTGCAGAGTCCTGCACCTGGGGAGGAATAACCCCATGCACTGGTACAGATTGGTGGTGACTGGCTGGAAAGCAGCTTTGTAGAGAAGGTGCTGGTGTCTTGGTGGACAGCAAATGGGACATGGGTTAACAATATGCCCTTGTGGCAAAGGAGGCCAATGGTATCTTGAGCTGTATTAAGAAGAGCATTGCCAGCAGGTCGAGGGAGGTGATCCTTCCCCTATACTCAGCCCTGGTGAGGCTGCATCTGGAGTACTGGGTCCAGTGCTGGACTCCCCAGTACAAGCTGCAAACTTACTGGAGTGAGTACGGCGAAGTGATTAAGGAACTGGAGCATATCTGATACAAAGAGAGGTTGTGAGAGCTGGGACTGTTCAGCCTGGAGAAGAAAAGGCTCAGGGGGATCTCATCAATATTTATAAATATTTGATGGGAAGGTATAAAGAAGACGGAGCCAGCCTCTTCTCAGTGATGCCCAGTGACCCGACAAGAGACAATGTTCCTAAAGTGAAACGCAGGAATCTCCATTTGAACTTAGGAAAAAAACATTTTATTCGTAAGGGTGGCTGAACACTGGAACAGGTTGCCTAGAGATTTTGTGGAGTCTCCATCCTTGGAGATAGTCAATATCTGACTGGATGGGGTTCTAGGTGACCTGCTGTAGGTGACCCTGCTTTGTGCAGAGGAGCTGGACTAGATGATCTCTAGAGGTGCCTTCAAACCTCAGCTGTTGTGTGTGGTGTGGTGTTTTTTTTGTTTTGCTTTGTGAAAAGTCAGCCTGACTCTGGACAGGAGGACAGCTAGCAGTGTACTAATGGCTCGAGGCATCAAACTTAATCTTTGATGCCACATCTGTTCTAATCCAAAGACTGGGATCCCTAGATCCTATTCCCTATTGGCAATCTTGGGACATAAGAATGAGCGCCTATAGAACATGGAAGTGTTCTGAAACACTTTGTTTCACAATCTAGGTGCTTTGGTGTGAACAAAGTGCTTCCCTAAGAAAAGAACTACCTGAAATGTGGTGCAGGGACCTACTTAAGTCCTGACCACAGAGTTTGGGCTACCATAGTTGAATGGGTGATTAGTGGGAAGGAACAGGCTTCTGGTCAAATTCCCTCCTTTGTTCTTTGTCATATGTGGTCCTATCATTGCAAACGATGTTCGGGGGAAAACGGAAGTCTGTGTTCCTCCTTTCTCTGACCGCCCAAAGTTGACCCTGAGGTGTGTGTGGGGTTTTGGTTGCAGAGAGGAGGGTGGTTCCTTTAACTATGTGTAGTAAACCACTCAAACTGCTCAGAACTTGAAACAAGAATCTACTTTAAAAAAAAAAAAGAGAGAGAAAGAAAGCCCTAGTGGTAGTGTTTGCATGGAATACTACTGTTCTAAATTGTTTGACCATCTGTGATATGTGTTTTCCCCTAAGTGTTTTGTTAACTCTCAAGTGTTGTTTAGGCTAAARACTTGTATAATTTAGTATGTATTTTTAGTCTTTTACCTCTTAGAACATAATTGGTTCAATTAAAACCATTAATGCCTATGATATGATTGCATTTTTATGGAGTTACAAACTGGTACTGARAAGTGCTGTCTTGGGTGTGAGCTGCAGTGAGCAGTAGATTTTCAGTGAAGCATGGATTACCAGCTTGACATAAACAGTGATGTTGCTGCTCCAGTACTCTGGAATTACAGTAGCAATGAGGAGATACATACATGGGCCAATGTATATCTAGCATATGCATATCTGGTTTTAGTTCCAATCAAAAGATTAAAGCCAACATTAAGATAATTGTCTTAATAGCTGCTGGCCTTGCAAAAAGGCAGGAAAGGATTAGGATATTAAGTGCTACCTAAAAAATTGATTGTAGGCCTCTCCAGTTATACTACATAGAGTTAGTGTGTCTGAGGAAGTTGGGTGGGTTTTGAGCTAAATATGCCCAGAGTTTTAAAACAATAGGTTGTGTGATCAGGAATCTAGTTGCTGTCCACTTGCAATAGTGAGGAGAAACTTCGTCTTACTGAATTCTTTAAATTTCAGTATTTATACATGATTCTTGACTACTTTCAAGCTGTAAAGAAGGCATTCTTATTCTTCAGGACTTTCTTAAATTGGCATCCTATCTCATGGATGCTTTTTTCCCCCTTTTCAGTTTCAATATTTATGTATACCTACTTCTCTTTCCTCTCAGTCTCACTGTTACCCTCTACTTACTCCCACTATCCCTTCTAATTCCAGCTGCTCCTTCATCTTCTGCCTTTCCACAAAAAAGGCTCCTGTTCACTTGGGTAGTGTCAGAGATCCAAATCCTCTCTTGCTTATCCTTCAGTTTACTTTGTACTTCTGAAATTTTGTTTCTTGCAGTTTTTCATTAGCTTAAAAAGAAACTGTGTCTGAAGGCAATGTGTGAAGTGCAACAACATCAGGGCTTTGTATCTAAAATGTTTAAAACATGAGTTTTCCTCTGCAAGAAATTATTTTTCTGCAAAAATGTTTTTTAGTCGTAATATGTCTGCGTCTTCTCCAAGTATCTCACAGTTTATTTGATGTTCTTATAGCGTCTCATGTTAACAAGTTGAAGGTCACTTATTACTGATAATTCCTGGCCATGCTGCAAAGAACAGGCCTCCAAGCTTCTCGGAACAACAAAGTCTGCTTGGCCTTGTGTTGCTGTCGGAAACCCCTTACCAGTGAAAGTTATCTGGACATCATTTGTGATTTAAAATCTACTACTGTAGACCCTTGATGTACCCTCTCAGAATCCATGTCTGAAGACCTGAATGACCCAGGTCAACTAGTTTGTTTGAAATATTTTTTCACATAGCTGTACATCTTGAAATTCTGTTCCATTAATCTGGATATTTCTAATGCTAAATTTATTTTAAACTATTCTCTTCATGTATTTAAAAAAGTTTTTACAGGCATTTCTTTTTAAACGTGTAGCTCAAATCCTGGTGGCTAATATTAATAGAAGGTGGTGGTAGCTATAATGCTTTTTATTTGACACTCTCCTCCTTTCTCTGGGGCTGTTGCCCAAACACAGCGTATTTCTGGTTTCCATGTGCTTTCTGTTCTGGTATGCTGTGTTGCTGGGTTTTGCACCAGCATGTCTGCCATTGTGCTTTGCACGAGAGATAATACTCAATGATTTTACGGAGGGTTATGAAGTTCTGGAAAGGKGGATCTTTTCTTCCTAGTATAAGAGGTACCCTGCTGGGAGGTTATGCTAAGTTCAAGCCAGATCAAGATGCTAGATCTGCCAAAGGAATTAAGTGATGGTCAGTGACACAAAATTAACTTCTAGGTGCTTGGTTCATGGAATAGAATATGTGAGTTTCAGCCCTTAACTGAACTAGTCTGTATTCATAGAGTAATTTGTCTCCATATTTGCATTCCATAGTCCTTAAAGTGAGATTGGAATCCAGGGGTTCCCACTTCCAAGTTATGCTGATGTGAGGAACCAAAGTAAAGATGTTGGTTGTGGTAGGAGTTAAAAAGGGAAGAAAACCTTAAAGTAATGCTTTAGGTCAGTATAAATTTAAAGAATATCAATATTCCTCCCTAACCCCCCAAACAAAAACAAACTTCTTGTTCATCAAAAAAGACTTTTAGAAATGTAGATAAACTAACATATGCAAACAGACTTATTGGTAATGAAGAGTGTCAAAATACTATTGCTAGGACACACTACTTGATCAGATTCATTTTTCTCTTTTTCTGGCACACATTTAGATTCTAATCTTCCTTTGCACTTTTTTTTTTTCCTTCCAGAGAGGGAGCTGACAGACAGGACTCTTTTAAAAGAGCCTATACTGGGACAAGAAGAGGGAAATAAAATTTTAGTGCTGATCAGAAATGGATGGAGTAAGTTTATTACAGCTGGTGTGGTATTTTTTTCTTTTCTTGACAAAATAATTCATTAGCTAGTCACTCCAAGCTAGTCTAGCTGTGGCGACCGTGTGTCTGTGGAGGCAGATTGCTGTTTTGAGGGCACTGTTCTTGCTTATGGGTTACTGATAGGCAGACTGTATGCATTTCCTGGATATGTGCCTCTAGTCACTCCCTAGGGTCACACATGGATGCGGTGGCATCAGCTCTAAGTTTTTGGCTATATAAGCACTTGATAGGACACTTTGGAGAACAGGCAGGAGTGCGAGGGGGAACTGTCTAAAAGACTTCTGCTTAAAATCATGCTGAGTTACTGTATGTTTTTAATGAAAACATGTGTGCTACCACAACTGTTGGAAATTGCCCACTTAGAATGAATTCATTACATAAACATTGGAGCCTAGTAGCACTCTAGCAGTTTTAGGGTATCCTGCTTGGTCTATAATTACTATTCCAGAAAAATATGGGTCTCATAAATTCTGTGTTACGTATACTAGGTGTAAGCAGGTATCTTGGATACTTTAGGCTGTCTAAAATGCCCCTGGACATCTTTGTTTAGGCCTTACCTTTTCACATCATTGCATTTAATATGTATCGTGGTAGCTATACACAATATAAATGTTCCTGATATGACAGGGATTTGTAAATGCCATAACTTTCTGGTCCTGAATTAGAGCTGTTTAAATGTAATCCCTTACCTTTATATCACACTTGTTTTTCCATATCTTTGAGTAAATAGATTCTTGAGGTATGCCATTATACTGTTGTCTCTACAGGATTTTGCTGAGATGTTTTCATGCCAGAAGGCTGAAGAAAAACTCTAGTACCTATAACTGTAACAGCAATAACATGAATTTACGCTGTGGAAAAATCATTACAGAGGAGTTAGTCATTAGTTTTAATATGCAAACATTTTGCTGTGAAATCTTTTGGCAGAAGGAAGCATTTAGACAGAGTATTCAAGTTTTCACTCTTGGATTCTAAAGAAATTATAAATCCTTTAGGAGTCAAAGCCTTTGTTCTTTACAAGCCAAGCAATCTATCATATCTTTCACAATATGCATTGTGATTGGACTGACAGATCTGTAGTGTAGGTTTTCTGGCTCAAATCTGCTAAAGATGTTTAAGAGCATTCTTTCATTTAAGTCATTTAGTTTGTTCACTTGTAAATGAGTCCTTGCTTTTAAGAGTGATGAACTAAAGTAGGTGCCACTTTTTTGGTCTGATGTTTAAAGTGTATCCAATAGTTCATTGTACCAAATATGTAGATCATTACCAATTACCAGTCCATTCTGAGACTTCTGCAGAAGCTCTTCTTGTCAAATGCCACACTCCTCTAGGTAGTTCCACTCGCGTTTAAAGGAAGTGGTGTTGCACACTGCCTTGGTGTGACACCTCTTTCTCAAGAAAACTCGGGCAGCATGCCAGTTGTGAATACTGGCATGATAGCTTGGTATTCCTATCTGAGCAGCAGCAGTATTTCCATATAGAAGCATCTGGGAAATACTACATTTGAGGGCTTGGGGCAGGGGCTGGCATAGAGGTCTAGAGGTGTTAGAGCTGTTCTGTTTCTGCTRGAATTGCCTCTACTCTTTTTCTCATCCTATATTTCCTTTTTATAGGAAAGAAGGGAACAGAGACAGCCAAAAAAGACACATTTTCCTCTTTTGGTATCTGTCTGGACTACAAATGTTTTAGGAGAATGTTAAAAGGTAGTAGATGACATGGCAAAAATTCTACATGCTAAATGAGCCAGGTAACTAAAATCTAGTGTCTGAATAAACAAATCAACCTTCTTGGTTGACTGTGAACTCTCAAAATGAAACTTAATCTCTGGAAAGATCATGGGTTATCATATCTTTCCAGTTCAATACATGGATATAGTTTGTATTGAAATATTTCATTGATAAGTCTGAGCAAATCAGTGATCTACAGAAGTAAATGATACATGTCCAGCACTGCTAATGGCTTTGGCTCCATGAGCATATTGTGAAGTTTTCCAGTGCAGAGTAGTCTGTGGCCAAGCTTTTTAGCTTATTTCAATATTAATCTGATATATTTCATAAATTTTTCCTTCCCTTAAAAAAGGGGAAGTGAATTTAGTAAAACATGTCTCTAAAAATAACCAGCGTAGCAATAATCTTCAATTTTTCATCTTGCAAGTAGCATGGTATCTGTACTATCTTCTCCCTTTGGTCCCGGTTTCAGGAGAATGAATGGTTGCATTTGCTTGTCCCCATTTCCTCACTTAGGCTGTTACCCTTTTTGCATCTTTGCTTCTTTGTTTACTTGTTTGCTTCTTTCTTGCCACTAGCTAGCAGTGATTTTGAACAACGGTAAGTACTCTTCTTTTCATTGACAAGCTCCAAAGGGATGGGAGATAGACTACAGTAAGGCATAGCAATTGGATTGCCTTCTTTAATTAAACAGCAGCAACGCTCCCCCCTTAGACCATGGATACAGACTGAAGAGGCCAACGTGGCTGCCCGATGCTTTATTGCCTATTATGTCAGGAAGTAAGGGAGAAAGCC